>NW_026138261.1:0-51812 GCF_025592945.1 Manacus candei
GGGGAGGGCTGACCTTGAGGAGCCGGGAATGATCCCATTCCAACTTTCACTTTCGCTCCCGAGGGCCGGGGAGGGAGGGGAGGGATCGATCCATCGATCCTTCCAGCCGGGATCGATCCCAACCCGCTGGACTCTGCTCCGGAGCCGGGGTCAGGAAGGGCCGGGGTTCAGGGGCCTGGAATTTGTCCTTTCCCTCCTGGAGCTCGGGGGGGGGGGGACAGAGGGCACAGGGGGTGGTGGCACTGCCAGGGGATGGTGGCACTGACAGGGAATGGTGGCACTGGGAGGGGATGGTGGCACTGGGAGGGGATGGTGGCACTGACAGGTGACAAGGGATGGTGGCACTGACCAGTGACAGGGGATGGTGACACTGCCAGGGAATGGTGGCACTGCCAGGTGACAGGAGACAGGTGGCACTGCCAGGGAATGGGTGGCACTGACCAGTGACAGGGAATGGTGGCACTGGGAGGGAATGGTGGCATTGACAGGGGATGGTGGCACTGACAGGAGATGGTGGTACTGACAGGTGACAGGGGATGGTGGCACTGACAGGGGATGGTGGCACTGACCAGGGATGGTGGCACTGCCAGGGGATGGTGGCACTGACAGGAGATGGTGACACTGCCAGGGGATGGTGGCACTGACAGGTGACAGGGAATTGTGGCACTGACAGGGGAAGGTGGCACTGACAGGGGATGGTGGCACTGACAGGAGATGGTGGTACTGACAGGTGACAGGGGATGGTGGCACTGACAGGTAACAAGGGATGGTGGCACTGACAGGGGATGGTGGCACTGACCAGGGATGGAGGCACTGCCAGGGGATGGTGGCACTGACAGGAGATGGTGGCACTGACAGGAGATGGTGACACTGCCAGGGGATGGTGGCACTGACAGGGGAAGGTGGCACTGCCAGGGGATGGTGGCACTGACAGGTGACAGGGGATGGTGGCACTGACAGGGGAAGGTGGCACTGACAGGGGATGGTGGCACTGACAGGGAATGGTGGCACTGACAGGGAATGGTGGCACTGACAGGGAATGGTGGCACTGACAGGTGACAGGGAATGGTGGCACTGACAGGGGATGGTGGTACTGACAGGGGACAGGAGATGGTGACACTGACAGGAGATGGTGGCACTGACAGGTAACAGGGGATGGTGGCACTGACAGGTAACAAGGGATGGTGGCACTGACAGGGGATGGTGGCACTGACCAGGGATGGAGGCACTGCCAGGGGATGGTGGCACTGACAGGGGATGGTGGCACTGACAGGAGATGGTGGCACTGACAGGAGATGGTGACACTGCCAGGGGATGGTGGCACTGACAGGGGAAGGTGGCACTGCCAGGGGATGGTGGCACTGACAGGTGACAGGGGATGGTGGCACTGACAGGGGAAGGTGGCACTGACAGGGGATGGTGGCACTGACAGGGGAAGGTGGCACTGCCAGGGGATGGTGGCACTGACAGGTGACAGGGGATGGTGGCACTGACAGGGGATGGTGGTACTGACAGGTGACAGGGAATGGTGGCACTGACAGGGGATGGTGGCACTGAGAGGAGATGGTGGCACTGACAGGGAATGGTGGCACTGACAGGTGACAGGGAATGGTGGCACTGACCACTGACAGGGAATTGTGGCACTGCCAGGGGATGGTGGCACTGCCAGGGGACAGGAGATGGTGACACTGACAGGAGATGGTGGCACTGACAGGTGACAGGTGGCACTGGCAGGTGACAGGGGATGGTCGAGAAGAGCCCCTGGAGCCGGGAGACCCCCCCAAAACGATGCAGGACACCCCAAAAGGTCACCCGAGGGCCTCAGAGGGACGTGGGACACCCCGAGAGGTGACCTGAGGGGCCCGGGGGGGCTCCAGGGGACCCCAAAACAGGACCCGAAGGGAGTCAGGGGAGAGCAGGGACCCCAACACGTCACCTGGGGGGGTGGGGTGGTCACCGGGCACCCCAAAATGTCACCCGAGGGGGTCCCCAGGACACCCCAAAAAGGGGGTCTCGGGGGGGGGAGGAGCAGCCAATGGGACCCCCGGGCTGGGGGGGGGGCGTGACGTCACGGGGGGGGGGAAGAGACTCCCCCCCGATGTCCCCGGGGTCGTTCCCCCCCCCAGGGGAGGACAACACACGGGTCACCTCCCCGGGGGAGCCTCTCCCAGTCCTCCCAGTCCTCCCAGTCCCCCCCCCCGCAAAAACCCCTCCTACTGTCCACCGGTCCGCCCCCAGTGTCCCCAAATCCCCCCAGTCCCTCCCAGTGCCCCCCAATCCCATCCAAGTCCCTCCCAGTTCCCCCAGTCCTCTCCCATTCCCTTCCCAGTCCATCCCAGTGCCTTCCATTTCCCCCCATTCCCCTCCCAGTCCCTCCCAGTCCCCCCCACTCCCCTCCCAGTCCCTTCCAGTGCCCCCAAATCCCCTCCCAGTTGCCCTCAAATCCCCCCCACACTGCCCCCCATTCCCCTCCCAGTTTCCCCCAGTCTCTCCCAGTCCCTCCCATTCCCCCCACGCTCCCCCCCGTCCCCCCCACTCCCCTCCCAGTCCCTCCCAGTGCCCTCCATTCCCCTCCATTCCCCTCCCAGTCCCTCCCAGTGCCCCCAAATCCCCTCCCAGTCCCTCCCAGTGCCCCCCCGAGGTGCCCGCGGGGTCGTTGCCCCCAAGGGGGGGGTTTATAAAAGCCCCCGGTGACACTCTGGGGGGGTTTGTCTCAGCCATGGCCCCCTCCCCGCGCCCCTGGGTGGCCCTGGTGGCCCTGCTGGTGGCCTTGGTGGCCCCCCCGGCGCGGGGGTGGGACCGGAACACCCGCACCGCGACCCTCTCGGTGGTGAACGGGGGGTCCTGGGGCTTCTGGGGCCACACCGAGTTCTGCCCCAGGGGGGCTTTTGCCACCGGCCTCGAACTGAAGGTGGGATTTGGGGGCGTCCGGGGGGGGGGGTTAAGAGGGGAAAAACGGGGGGGGACATGGAGGGGACACGGTGGGGGGACATGAGTGGGACACGGGGGGACACACAGGGGGGACATGGAGGGGACACGGGGGGGGACAAACGGGGGGGACACGGGGGGGACACGGGGGGGACACGGGGGGACACACAGGGGGGACATGGAGGGGACACGGGGGGGGGACACGGGGGGGACACGGGGGGGACACGGGGGGGACACGGAGGGGGGACATGGAGGGGACACGAGGGGACACACGGGGGGGACACGGGGGGGGACACGAGGGGGACACACGGGGGGGGACACGAGGGGGGGGACACGAGGGGGGACGTGGGGGACACAAGGGGGGGGACACGGGGGGGACAAACGGGGGGACACGGGGGGGACACGGAGGGGGGACATGGAGGGGACACACGAGGGGGACACACGAGGGGGACACGGGGGGGACACGGGGGGGGACACGAGGGGGTACACGGGGAGGACACGCGAGGGGGACACACGGGGGGGACACGGAGGGGGTTGGGGGAGACAAAGGGCAAACGGGGGGGACACGGGGAGGGCACTGGGAGGGCACGGGGGGGGCACGGGGGGGGCACGGGGGGGACACGGGGGGACAAACGAGGAGCACATGGAGGGGACCCGGGGGGGTGGTGGGGGGGTTGGGGGGTCAAATTGGGGGGGACACACACGGGGGAGTGACGGGGGGGTCGGGGGGACACGAGGGGGACACGGGGGGGTTTGGGGGGACAAATTGGGGGGGACACACCCGGGGGAGTGACGGGGGGGTCGCGGGGACACGAGGGGGACACGGGGGCTGGGGGGGGGGTTGGGGGGGACACGGAGGGGACCCGGGGGGGGGGTGTGACAGGATTTTGGGGGTCTCCAGATCCAGCCCTACCAGGGATTTTGGGGGGACGACACGGGACTCAACGGGGTCCTGCTGCTCTGCCAAGGGGGGGAAAGAATCACCTCCACTGTGGGGCCGTGAGTGACCGGGGGGGGGCCACTGGGGGGGCCACTGGGGGGGCCACTGGGGGGCCACTGGGGGGGGCTGGGTGGCCACGGGGTCCTTGCATGGGGTGGCCCAGGGGGGTCTCTCTGGGGTGGGGGCCGTGGGGCACTTGTGGGGTGGCCCTTGGGGGGCTGGGGTGGGTGTGGGTGGTGCCTGTGGGGGTCCCTGTCTCTGGTGGCCACTGGGGCACCTGCTGAGCTGGGGGTGGTGGCCACAAGTTGCCCAACTGTGGGGAACCCCCACATTGAGTCCCTCCGTGGCCAACATGACCCTTACAAGGCCAACACTACCCATCAAAGGCCACCATGACCCAACCATGGCCACCATGACCCAACTATGGCCACCATGACACTTCCATGGCCACCATGACACTTCCATGGCCACCATGACCCAACCATCGCCATGATGACCCTTCTAAGGCCACCATATTGCAACCATGGCCACCATGACCCTTCTATGACCACCATGACCCCTCCATGGCCACCATGACCCTTCCAATGCCACCATGACCCAACCACAACCACCATGACCCTTCCATGGCCACCATGACCCAACCATGGCCACCACGACCCAACCACAACCACCATAACCCAACCAAGGCCACCATGACACTTCCATGGCCACCACTCCCCATCAAAGGCCACCATGACCCAACCACAACCACCATGACCCAACCACAACCACCATGACCCAACCACAACCACCATGACCCTTCCATGGCCACCATGACCCAACCACAACCACCATGACTCAACCATGGCCACCGTGACCCTTCCAATGTCACCATGACCCAACCACCACCACCATGACCCAACCACGGCCACCATGACCCAACCACGGCCACCATGACCCAACCATGGCCACTGGTATCCATCCAAGGCCACCACGACCCAACCACAACCCCCATGACCCAACCACGCCCCCTCCATGACGTTCCTCCACGTCCCCTCCTCCCACCCCCCCCCCCCCCTCAAGGCCACCTCACCCCGGGGGGGAGGGTCTCAGGGGGGGGGTTCCCTCCTGACCTTTGCCCTTGTCCCCCCTCCCGACTGCCCCCCAGGTTCGGCTCCTGGTCCCGGGCGGCCTCGTGCCCCCCCGGGGCTCACCTGGTGGCCTTCCGGCTGGAGGTGGAGGCCCCGCGGGGCGTCTGGGACGACACGGCCGCCAACAGCCTGGACGGGCTCTGCTCCGACGGCTCCCACCTCTCGCCGGCGTTCAGCCCCAGGGGCTCCCTGGGCGACTGGAGCCCCACCTGCCCCCCGGCCTGGGGGGGTCTGCGGGATCCGCACCCGCGTCGACCAGTCCCGGGACGACATCGACGACACCGGGCTCAACGACGTCCAGCTCATCTGCTGCCCGCCCCTCTAGCCCGGGAGGGGCACCAGACACACACCCCCCCCCAGACCCCCTCCCCAGAACCCCCTTTTGCCCCCCAGGACCCCCCCGTTAAACTGGAGGAGGAAGGAGCCGCCGTCTCCTCGTTCCTGGGATGGGTTTGGGGGGTCTCTGGAGCCGTGGGGGGGGTTGGGGGACACCGGGGGGGGGGCACCTGGGGGGCTCCGGGGGGACCGGGAGGAGGGGCAGGATGCCCAAGGTGACACCTGAGGGTCTCTGGGTGCCCTGGGGGTCCTTAGGGGTGCCCGGGGGGGTCCCCCCCGAGGCCCAGGTACCACCCAGGGCTCCGGGGGGTCCTTGAGGAGCCCCCCGATCTCTCCATGGGGACCTTTGGGACACCCGTGGCCACCTAAAGGTGCTCCGTGACCACCTGGATGTCCCCCCAGGTGACACCCGGGGGAGCTCTGGGGGCTCTGGGGGGGTCTCTGGGGGCTCCTGGGGGTCTTTGGGGGTTCCTGGGTGGTCTTTGGGGGCTCCTGGGGGGTCTCAGGGGGTCTCCTGGGGGGTCTTTGGGGGCTCCTGGGGGGTCTCTGGGGGCTCCTGGGGGGTCTTTGGGGGTTCCTGGGGGGTCTCAGGGGGCTCCTGGGGGGTCTTTGGGGGTTCCCGGGTGGTCTTTGGGGGCTCCTGGGGGGTCTCTGGGGGCTCCTGGGGGGTCTTTGGGGGTTCCTGGGTGGTCTTTGGGGGCTCCTGGGGGGTCTCAGGGGTCTCCTGGGGGGTCTTTGGGGGCTCCTGGGGGGTCTCAGGGGGCTCCTGGGGGGTCCCTGGGGTCCTGGGGGGGTCCATGGGGACCCCAAGGAGCTCCAGGGTGGCCCAGGGGTGACACTTGTGGCCACCTCAGGTGGTCTCTGGTACCTGGAGGGGGAGGAGGGGGGGGGGCGTGTCCCCAAGGGGGCGGGGCCACCACAGGTGTGTCCAGGTGTGTGTGTGGGGGGGTGTCCCCTAATTGGGGTATTTTGGGGGTGTCCCCCCCCCCCAAAACGGAGCCACGGTTGAAAATCAGTAAAACTTTTATTGGTTCTCCCAAAATCGGAAATTCCCCCCCCCCCCAAAATTCGCTTCCCCTCCCCCACCCCCTCCCCCACCCCCCCATTAAAGTGAAAACAGCAAAATAAAGGGGGGGGGGAGGGGTAAAGGACCCACCCCCCCCCCCCAAGACCCCCAAAACCATCACCAAGAAGAGCCCCCCCCGCCCCCCACCCCGATTTAAACCCCCCCTCATTAATTAACGACCCCCATAAATTACAACCCCCCACACACCCCCCCACCCCCCAAAAATCAAAGGGGGGGAGGGGATGCCCTTCCTGCCCCTCCCCCACCCCAACTGGGGGGGTCTCCCCTCAACTTGGGGGGGTCACCCTCGATTTGGGGGGGGTCACCCCTCAATTTAGGGATCAAACCCCCCCCAGTTTAAGGGTTTCACCCCAATTCAGGGGTCGCCCCCCCAACTTGGGGGTCACCCCCCAAATTTAAGGGTCACCGTCCTCAAATTTAAGGGTCACCCCCCAAATTTAAGGGTCACCCTCCCCCAAATTTAAGGGTCACTCCAAATTTAAGGGTCACCCCCCAAATTTAAGGGTCACCCCCCTCTCCCCTCATCCCCGTTGGAATTTGGGGGTCACCCCCACGGCCTCTGGGATTTGGGGGGGTGACAACCCCGACCCCACACCGAGGTGAGGTTTTGGGGGGAAGGGGGTGACAACCCCGACCTCAGGGTAATTTGGGGGTCACCCCCCACGGCCTGGGGGTGTTTTTGGGGGTGACAACCCCATTTCCTTTAGAATTTGGGGTTCAGGGGTGACAACAACCATTGGATTTGGGGGGTGACAACAACCCCCTCCCCATTTCAATTTGGGAGTCACCCCCCCCATGGCCTGGGGGTGTTTTTGGGGGTGACAACAACCCCGTCCCCACTGGAATTTGGGTTTCTGGGCTGACAACAACCACTGGATTTGGGGGTCACCCCTCCCACGGCCTGGGGGTGTTTTTGGGGGTGACAACCCCATTTCCTTTAGAATTTGGGGTTCAGGGGTGACAACAACCATTGGATTTGGGGGTAACAACCCCCCCGCCCCATTTCAATTTGGGGGTCACCCCCCCACGGCCTGTGGGTGTTTTTGGGGGTGACAACAACCCCGTCCCCACTGGAACTGGGGGGGTTTGGGGGGTGACAACCCCACCCCCACCTCAATTTGGGGGTCACCCCCAGGGCCTGGGTTGGTTTTGAGGGGGTGACAACAACCACTGGAATTTTGGGGTTGACGACCCCGTTCCCACAAGTCCATGGGGGAGTTTGGGGGGGGTGACAACAACAACCCCCTGCCCCCAAATCAAGGTGGGGGTGACAACAACAACCCCCCATCCCCAAATAACGTGGGGGTGACAACAACAACCCCCATCCCCAAATAATGTGGGGGTGACAACAACAACCCCCATCCCCAAATAATGTGGGGGTGACAAAAACAACAACCCCCCGTCCCCAAATCAAGGTGGGGGTGACAACAACAACCCCTGTGGGGTCACCCCCCGGGCTGGGGGGTTTGGAGGGGAGCCCCCACTGGAATTTGGGGGTCGCCCCCACAGCCTGTGATGGTTTTTGAGGGTGACAACCCCCGTCCCCCCCTGTGACCTGGGGGTCACCCCCACGGCCTGTAGGGTTTGAAGGGGTGACAACAACCCCATCCCCACATTGACAGGGGAGTTTGGGCGGGTGACAACAACCCCCTGTCCCCAAATCAATGTGAGGGTCACCCCCACGGCCTGCGGGGTTTGTAGGTGACAACAACCCCTGTCCCCACACTGATGGGGGAGTTTGGGGGGGGTGACAACAACCCCCTGTCCCCATCATCAACACAGGGGTCATCCCCACACCCTGTAGGGTTTGAAGGGGTGACAACAACCCTGTCCCCACATTGTTTGGGGAGTTTGGGGGGTGACAACAACCCCCTGTCCCCAAATCAATGTGGGGGTCGTCCCCACACCCTGTAGGGTTGGAAGGGGTGACAACAACCCCGTCCCCACATTGATGGGGGAGTTTGGGGGGGTGACAACCACCCCCTGTCCCCAAATCAATGTGGGGGTCACCCCCAGGCCCTGTGGTGGTTTTGGGGGTGACAACCCCCCATCCCCAAATCAACATGGGGGTCACCCCCACACCCTGTAGGGTTTGAAGGGGTGACAACAACCCCGTCCCCACGTTGATGAGGGAGTTTGGAGGGGTGACAACAACCCCCTGTCCCCAGATCAATATGGGGGTCACCCCCGTGGCCTGTGATGGTTTTGAGGGTGACAACAACCCCTTCCCCACGTTGACAGGGGAGTTTGGGGGGTGACAACAACCCCCCTGTGATGGTTTTGGGGATGACAACAACCCCGTCCCCACATTGATCTGGGAGTTTGGGGGGTGACAACAACCCCCCATCCCCAAATCAACGTGGGGGTCACCCCCAGGCCCTGCGGGGTCTGTAGGTGACAACAACCCCGTCCCCCCCGTGCTGGTTCTGGGGGTTGTTGCTGTTCCCCACAACCCCCGTCCCCCCCCACAAGCCGGGGGTCCCCCCCCAGACCCCCGGGGGGGTCTCAGTTGTCGTCGTCGCTGTCGTCGGGGCTGATGGCCGGGCTGGTGAGGCTGTAGGTGGGCGACGTGGGGCTGTAGCCGGGGGACGTGGGGCTGTAGGTGGAGCCCTTGGGCGACGTGGGGCTGTAGGTGGGCGAGGTGGGGCTGTACTTGGGCGAGGTGGGGCTGTAGGTGGGCGACGTGGGGCTGTACTTGGGCGACGTGGGGGTGTAGACGGGGGACGTGGGGCTGTAGGTGGGCGAGGTGGGGCTGTACTTGGGCGTGGTGGGGCTGTAGGTGGGCGAGGTGGGGCTGTACTTGGGGGACGTGGGGCTGTACTTGGGCGAGGTGGGGCTGTACTTGGGCGAGGTCGGGGTGTACTCGGGGGAGCTGGGGCTGTAGCTGGGGCTGGTCGGGGTGTACTTGGGGGACGTGGGGCTGTAGCTGGGGCTGCTGGGGCTGTAGCTGGGGCTGCTGGGGGTGTAGGTGGGCGACTGAGGGGTGTAGCGGGGGCTGGACGGGGAGTAACTGGGCGAGGTGGGGCTGTAACTGGGGGAGGTGGGGCTGTAACTGGGCGAGGTGGGGCTGTAGTTGGGCGAGGTCGGGGTGTAGTTGGGGCTGGTGGGGCTGTAACTGGGCGAGGTGGGGCTGTAGCTGGGGGAGGTTGGGGTGTAGTTGGGGCTGGTGGGGCTGTAGTTGGGGCTGGTGGGGCTGTAACTGGGCGAGGTGGGGCTGTAACTGGGCGAGGTGGGGCTGTAGCTGGGGGAGGTGGGGCTGTAACTGGGAGAGGTCGGGCTGTAACTGGGGGAGGTCGGGCTGTAGCTCGGCGAGGTGGGGCTGTAACTGGGCGACGTGGGGCTGTAACTGGGGGAGGTCGGGCTGTAACTGGGAGAAGTGGGGCTGTAGCTGGGCGAGGTGGGGCTGTAGCTGGGCGAGGTGGGGCTGTAGCTGGGGGAAGTGGGGCTGTAACTGGGGGAAGTGGGGCTGTAGCTGGGCGAGGTGGGGCTGTAACTGGGCGAGGTGGGGCTGTAGTTGGGCGAGGTGGGGCTGTAGCTGGGGGAGGTGGGGCTGTAGCTGGGCGAGGTGGGGCTGTAGCTGGGGCTCTGGGGGGTGTAGCCGCCCGGCGAGCGCGGTTCGTAGGCGGGGGACGTTGGGCTGTAGCTGGGGGACATGGCCCCGCCTGCGGAGAGGGGACACGGGGGGGTTACACGGGGGGTACCGGGGGGGGTTGGGGTGTCGGAGAGGGTTGGGGGGTCTGTCAGGGGGTGTTGGGGTGTTGTTGGGTGTTGGTGTTGGTGTTGGGGTGTTGAGGTGTGCGAGGGGGTGGTGTGGGGGTCTGTGAGGGGGTGTTGGGGTGTTGCTGGGTGTTGTTGGGGTGTTGGGGTGTGCAAGGGTGTTACAGAGCATTGAGGCGTCTGTGAGGGGGTGTTGTTGGGTGTTGTTGGGGGTGTTGTTGGGGTGTTGTGATGTGCGAGGGGGTGGTGTGAGGGTGTTACAGAATGTTTGGGGGTCTGTGAGGGGTGTTGTTGGGTGTTGGTGTGTTGAGGTGTGTGAGGGGGTGGTGGGGGTGTTGTAGAGTGTTGGGGGAGGTCTGTCAGGGGGTGTTGTGTTGTTGGGGTGTGTGAGGGGGTGATGTGGGGGTGTTACAGTGTGTTGGGGTGTTGTGGGGGGTGTTGGGTGTTGTTGGGGTGTTGTAGAGTGTTGGGTTGTTGTTGGGGTGTGCGAGAGGGTGGTGTGGGGGCGTTAGAGAGGGTTATGAGGTCTGTGAGGGGGTGTTGGGGTGTTGTTGGGGTGTTGTCGGGGTGTGTGAGGGGGCGTTGTGGGGGTCTGTGAGGGGTGTTGGGGTGTTGTGAAGGGGTGGTGTGAGGGTGTTACAGAGCGTTGGAGGGTCTGTCAGGGGGTGTTGGGGTGTTGTTGGGGTGTGTGAGGGGGTGTTGTGGGGGCCTGTGAGGGGTGTTGGGGTGTGTGATGGGTGGTGTGGGGCTGTTACAGAGTGTTGGGGGGTCTGTGAGGGGGTGTTGTTGGTATGTTGGGGTGTTGAGGTGTGCGAGGGGGTGGTGTGGGGGTCTGTGAGGGGGTGTTGGGGTGTTTTCGGGGTGTTGGGGTGTGTGAGGGGGTGCTGTGGGGGTGTTACAGAGTGTTGGGGGGTCTGTGAGGGGGTGTTGTTGGTATGTTGAGGTGTTGGGGTGTGTGAGGGGGTGGTGTGGGGGTGTTACAGAGTGTTGGGGGTGTTTTGGAGTCCTGTAGGGGTGTGAGTGGCTGTAAGGGGTGTTTTTAGGGTATTTTTGGGTGTTTCGGGGGTGTTTGGGGGTATTTTTGGGTGTTTTGGGTGTTTCGGGGGTGTTTGGGGGTATTTTTGGGTGTTTTGGGGGTATTTCGGGGGTGTTCTCGTGCTGTACTCACCGGGGGAGGGGATGTAGGGGCTGGAGGGTCCGGGGGACCCCGGGGACCCCGGGGTGGGCGACCAGGCCGGGGAGTAGCCGGGGCTGAACCCGGAGGCGTCGGAGGCGGCGCTGGGGGAGAACCCGGCACCCCCCGGGGTCATCCCGCTGCCTGGGGGGGCAAAAACAGGGTCAGGACCCCCAAAACAACCCCCAAACTACCCCTTGGACCCCCCCGGGGTCATCCTGCTGCCTGGGGGGGCAAAAACAGGGTCAGGACCCCAAAAACAACCCCCAAAATACCCCTGGCACCCCTGGGGTCATCCTGTTGCCTGGGGGGGCAACAACAGGGTCAGGACCTCCAAAACAACCCCCCAAACTACCCCTGGGACCCCCCGGGGTCATCCCCCTGCCTGGGGGGGCAAAAACAGGGTCAGGACCCCCAAAACAACCCCCAAACTACCCCTTGGACCCCCCCGGGGTCATCCCCCTGCCTGGGGGGGCAAAAACAGGGTCAGGACCCCCAAAACAACACCTCAAACTACCCCTGGCACCCCTGGGGTCATCCTGTTGCCTGGGGGGGCAACAACAGGGTCAGAACCCCCAAAACAACCCCCCAAACTACCCCTGGGACCCCCCGGGGTCATCCCCCTGCCTGGGGGGGCAAAAACAGGGTCAGGACCCCCAAAACAACCCCCAAAATACCCCCAGCACCCCCCGGGGTCATCCCGCTGCCTGGGGGGGTAAAAACAGGGTCAGGACCCCCAAAACAACCCCCCAAACCCAACCTGGCACCCCCCGGGGTCATCCCGCTGCCTGGGGGGCAAAACCAGGGTCAGGACCCCCAAAACAACCCCCAAACTACCCCTGGGACCCCCCGGGGTCATCCCCCTGCCTGGGGGGGCAAAAACAGGGTCAGGACCCCCAAAACAACCCCCAAACTACCCCTTGGACCCCAACCAACCCTCCAAACAGAAACCCCCAAAGTGCCCCCAGGACCCCCAACCAACCCCCCAAAGTGCCCCCAGAACATCCCCAAATTGCCCCAGGGACCCCCAAACATCCCAGTGACCCCCATGTTACCCCCAAACCCCCCCAACAGCCCCCAAAACCCCCCCAACCCCCCCATCACATCCCAGTTCACCCCCCAGCATATCCCAGTGACCCCCAGTTTACCCCCAGTCTGCCCCAGAGCCCCCCAAATCCCCTCCCAGCCATCCCAGTGACCCCCCATTTTACCCCCAACCCCCCCTCAACAGCCCCCCAACCCCCCCTCACATCCCAGTTCACCCCCCAGCCATCCCAGTGACCCCCAGTTTACCCCCAAACCCCCCTTAACAGCCCCCCAAGCCCCCCCACATCCCAGTTCACCCCCCAGCATATCCCAGTGACCCCCAGTTTACCCCAGTGACCCCCAGTCTGCCCCAGGGCCCCCCAAATCCCCTCCCAGCCATCCCAGTGACCCCCAGTTTACCCCCAAACCCCCCTCAACAGCCCCCCAACCCCTGCCCCACATCCCAGTTCACCCCCCAGCATATCCCAGTGACCCCCAGTTTACCCAGTGACCCCCAGTCTGCCCCAGGGCCCCCCAAATCCCCTCCCAGCCATCCCAGTGACCCCCAGTTTACCCCCCCAGCCCCTCCCAGTGCTCCCAGTGCTCCCCACTCACCGACACTGGGGGACCAGGCGCCGTAGGCGGGCGTGGCCGCCTGGTTCCAGGGGGTCATGGCGGGGGACATCCCCCCCATGGGGCTGGGGGCCGACCCAAAGAACATCCCCGTGGCTGTGGAGAGACGGGGGAGGAGGGTCAGAGGTGGGGCAGGCCGGGGGGACCCCAAAATTTGAGAGGGACCCCAAAATCTGGGGGATCCCCCTCCCACTGGGGTGACTGGGATGGGCTGGGGGCGGCCTGGGGGATGTTGGGGGGTTTCATGTCACCACCCCTGGGGTGTCCCCCCCTCATCCCCTGTGGGTTCCAGGTGTCCCAGTCCTGGGGGACCCCAAAATCTGGGGGGGAGCCCAAAAATCTGGAGGGGAAACCCCAAAATCTGGGGGATCCCCTTCCCACTGGGGTGACTGGGATGGGCTGGGGGATGTTGGGGGGCTTCGTGTCACCACCCCTGGGGTGTCCCCCCCTCATCCCCTGTGGGTTCCAGGTGTCCCAGTCCTGGGGGACCCCAAAATCTGGGGGGGAGCCCAAAAATCTGGAGGGGAAACCCCAAAATCTGGGGGATCCCCTTCCCACTGGGGTGACTGGGATGGGCTGGGGGCGGCCTGGGGGATGTTGGGGGATTTCATGTCACCACCCCTGGGGTGTCCCCCCATCAGCCCCTGTGGGATCCAGGTGTCCCAGTCCTGGGGGACCCCAAAATCTGGGGGGGGGCCCAAAAATCTGGAGGGAACCCCCAAAATCCCACCATGGGGGATCCAGGTGACCCAGGGCAGGGTGATGGTGGTGACCTTGGGGGGCTTCGTGTCACCACCCCTGGGGTGTCCCCCCTTCATCTCCTGTGGGATCCAGGTGTCCCAGCCCTGAGGGACCCCAAAATCTGGGGGATACCCCAAAATCTGGGGGGGAAACCCCAAAATCTGGGAGACCCCCTTCCCACTGGGGTGACTGGGATGGGCTGGGGGCGGCCTGGGGGATGTTGGGGGGCTTCGTGTCACCACCCCTGGGGTGTCCCCCCCATCATCCCCTGTGGGATCCAGGTGTCCCAGTCCTGGGGGACCCCAAAATCTGGGGGGGAGACCAAAAATCTGGGGGGACCCCAAAACCTGAGGGGACCCCAAAACCTGGAGGTGTCCCTTCTTCCCAAGTTGTCCAGATCAGGGTGATGGTGGTGGCAACCACAACCTTGAGGGTCTCCTTGTGACCATCCCTGGGCTGTCCCTGCTCCTTCTCAGGGTGTCCCAGCCCTGGGGGGACCCCAAATCTGAGGGGACCCCAAAATCTGAGTGGTCCTTCTCCAGCCATGGGGGTCCCACATGTCCAGGGGACCCAGGTCAGGGTGATGGTGGTGGCCACGATGACATTCAGGGTCTCCTTGTCACCACCCCTGGGCTGTCCCTGCTCCTTCTCAGGGTGTCCCAGTCCAGGGGGACCCCAAAACCTGGTGGGACCCCAAAATCTGGGAGAACCCCAAGACCTGGGGGTGTCCCCTCTTCCCAAGAGGACCCAGGTCAGGGTGATGGTGGTGGCCACCACAGCCTTAAGGGCCTCCATGTCACCACCCCTGGGCTGTCCCTGCTCCTTCTCAGGGTGTCCCAGTCCGGGGGGACCCCAAAACCTGGTGGGACCCCAAAACCTGGGAGAACCCCAAGACCTGGGGGTGTCCCCTCTTCCCAACAGGACCCAGGACGAGGTGGTGGTGGCCACGATGACATTCAGGGTCTCCTTGTGACCATCCCTGGGCTGTCCCTGCTCCTTCCCAGGGTGTCCCAGCCCCGAGGGGACCCCAAAACCTGGAGGGACCCCAAAGTTGGGGGTGTGGGGGACTCACGGCCGCCGACGCCGAGCCCGGGCAGGGCGCTGGGAATCTCCATGCCGTGTTTGCACTTCTCGGCGTCGAGCAGGAGGTCGAAGCAGCCGGTGCCGGCCGGGGCCAGCTGGCCCAGCATGATGTTCTCCGAGACCCCCTTCATGGGGTCGCTCTCCCCGTGAGCCGCCGCCTCCATCAGCACGTCCACCTGGGGGGGGAACCCCAAAATCGGCCTCAGATCCCAAAATAACTCCCAAAATCAGCCTCAGATCCCAAATAAACCCTAAAATCCTTCAATAACCCCCAAAATCAGCCTCAGATCCCCCAAATACTCTAAAAAATCCCTATTTTCAAAATCAGCCTCAGAACCCCAAAATAACCCCCAAAATCAGCCTCAAACCCCCCAAAATCCTCTAAAAAAATCCCTATTTTCAAAATCAGTCTCAGAACCCCCAAATCAGCCTCAGATCCCAAAATAACCCCCAAAATCAGCCTCAGATCCCAAATAAACCCTAAAATCCTTCAATAACCCCCAAAATCATCCTCAAAACCCTCAAATAACCCCCAAAATCAGCCTCAGCCCCCAAATCCTTCAACAGCCCCCAAATCCTCCAATAAACCCCCCAAATCCCCAAGAACCCCCACAAACCTCCATTTCCAGCCCCCAAAACCCTTCCAACACCCCCAAATCCTCCTTCCAGAGCCCCAAATTCCCATTCCCACCCCTCGATGCCATTCCCAGCCCAATCCCCCATTCCCAATCCCATTCCCAATCCCATTCCCAGCCCCATTCCCAAACTCATTCCCGAAGGAGCACTCCATGAGGGGCCCGGCGTCCTGGCGGTTGACGCCGTGCCGGGTGATGGCCATCAGGTGTTCCCAGCCCCATTCCCAGCCCCAATCCCATCCCCAATCCCATCCCCAGTCCCATCCCCACCGTCTCCTCGAAGGAGCACTTCATGAGTGGCCCGGTGTCCTGGCGGTTGACGCCGTGCCGGGTGATGGCCATCAGGTGCCCGCGGGAGGTCATGGTGTCGCAGAGCAGCGCCAGGTGCCGGTAGTTGACGTAGGAGCCGTCGAAGGAGATGACGTGGTAGAGCTCCCGCTCCAGAGCCTTCCGCACCGCCTCGATGCCCAGAACCTGCCGGCACCGGCACGGATCGGGAGGGGGGCAGGATCAGAGGGGGGCACGGATCACAGGGGGGCACACCCATGCCAGTCCGGGGGTATGGGACACACACACACACAGGGGGGCAGGAATCCCTGAGATCCAGGGGTCCAGGAATCCCACCACTCAAGGATCTGGGTGTCCAGGACCCCTGAGATCCAAGGATCCAGGAATCCCACCAACCCAGGGCCCGGGTGTGCAGGATCCCTGAGATCCAGATATCCAAGATCCCTGAGATCCAGGGGTCCAGGAATGCCACCAACCCAGAGCCTGGGGGTGCAGGATCCCTGAGATCCAAGGATCCAGGAATGCCACCACCCAAGGGCCCGGGTGTGCAGGATCCCTGAGATCCAGATATCCAAGATCCCTGAGATCCAGGGGTCCAGGAATCCCATCACCCAAGGATTCAGGAGTCCAGGAATGCCACCAACCCAGGGCCTGGGGGTGCAGGAATCCCTGAGATCCAGGTATCCAAGATCCCTGAGATCCAGATATCCAAGATCCCTGAGATCCAGGGGTCCAGGAATCCCACCACTCAAGGATCTGGGTGTCCAGGACCCCTGAGATCCAGGGGTCCAAAAATCCCACCACCCAAGAATCCAGAGATCCAGGAATGCCACCATTCACGGATCTGGGTGCCCAGGATCCCTGAGATCCAGAGATCCAAGATCCCTGACATCCAGGGATGCAGGAACCTCCCCAACCCAGGGCCCGGGGGTGCAGGATCCCTGAGATCCAGATATCCAAGATCCCTGAGATCCAGGGGTCCAGGAATCCCACCAATCCAGGACCCCAGTGTCCAGGATCCTGAGATCCAGGGGTGCAGGAACCTTCGGGACCCAGAGGTCCCTCAAACCCCCTCCCAGGTGTCCCCAGGTGTCCCCAGGTGTGTCCCTCAAACCCCAGCCCAGGTGTGTCCCCAGGTGTCCCCCCCAGCCCAGGTGACTCACGGTGAAGATCTCCACGATGAGGCCCCAGATATCCCTCAAACCCCTTCCCAGGTGTCCCCAGATATCTCCAGGTGTCCCCCAGGTGTGTCCCTCAGCCCCCAGGTGTCCCCAGGTGTGTCCCTCAGCCCCCAGATGTCCCCAGGTGTGTCCCCAGGTGTGTCCCTCAGCCCCCAGATGTCCCCAGGTGTGTCCCTCAGCCCCCAGATGTCCCCAGGTGTGTCCCCAGGTGTGTCCCTCAGCCCCCAGATGTCCCCAGGTGTCCCCAGGTGTGTCCCTCAGCCCTCAGATGTCCCCAGGTGTCCCCAGATGCCCCCCGGTGTCCCCAGGTGTGTCCCTCAGCCCCCAGGTGTCCCCAGATGCCCCCAGGTATCCCCAGGTGTGTCCCTCAGCCCCCAGGTGTCCCCAGGTGTCCCCAGGTGTGTCCCTCAGCCCCCAGGTGTCCTCAGGTGTGTCCCTCAGCCCCCAGGTGTGTCCCCAGGTGTCCCCAGGTGTCCCCAGATGCCCCCAGGTGTCCCCAGGTGTGTCCCCAGATGCCCCCAGGTGTGTCCCCAGGTGTGTCCCTCAGCCCCCAGGTGTCCCCAGGTGTGTCCCCAGATGTCCCCCAGGTGTGTCCCTCAGCCCCCAGGTATCCCCAGGTGTCCCCAGGTGTGTCCCCAGATGTCCCCCAGGTGCCCCCCAGCGCAGGTGACTCACGGTGAAGATCTCCACGATGTCATTGGACGTTGTCCTCACGGGGTCCACGTCCTTCTCGCTCAGGACCCTCATGAGGCTCACGCCGTCCGTCTCCAGGATCCACTCCTGGAGCGCCTTGAACTCCCCGTCCTCGGTGATGATGATCTTCTTCTTGTTGTCCGTCTGGGGCAGGTGCATGTACACCTGGGGGGGGGGTAAAGGGGGGGTCAGGGGCACCCAGGGGGGCTGCTGGGGTGGGCAGGGGTGTTTGGGGGGTCCTAAAGGTCTCCTGGAACCTCCTCGAGGTCTCCAAGGAGAGCTCTGGGTGCTCCTTGAGCTCTACCTGGAGCCCCCCAAGCACCCTTGGGTGTTACCTGAGCACCTGGGGGGGGTAAAAGGGGGGTCAGGGGCACCCGGGGGGGCTGCTGGGGTGGGCAGGGGTGTTTGGGGGGTCTTAAAGGTCTCCTGGAACCTCCTCGAGGTCTCCAAGGAGAGCTCTGGGTGCTCCTCAAGCTCTACCTGGAGACCCTCCATCCCTTCCTGGAGCCCTCCAGGTGCTCCTGGAGACCCCTTACCCCTTCCTGGAGCCCTCCAGGTACCCCTGGGGACCCTCCAGGTACTCCTGGAGACCCTCCATCCCCTTCCTGGGCCCCTCCAGGTACCCCTGGGGTCCCTCCAGGTACTCCTGGAGACCCTCCACCCCTTCCTGGACCCCTCCAGGTGCCCCTGAAGACCCTCCACACTCTCCTGGACCCCTCCAGGTACCCCTGGGGACCCCCCACCCCTTCCTGGACCCCTCCAGGTACTCCTGGAGACCCTCCAACCCTTCCTAGACCCCTCCAGCTGCTCCTGGAGACTCTCCCGGAGTCCCCCAGGTTCCCTTTGGGACCCTCCTGGACCCCTCCAGGTGCTCCTGGATCTCCTCCACCCCTTCCTGGAGCCCCCCAGGTGCCTCTGGGGACCCCCCCACCCCTCCCAGCCCCCCCAGGTGCCCCCACCTTGCTGATCTGCTCGATGCCCTGCAGGGTCATGTCCGTGAGCATGTTGGACTCGATGCAGCGCAGGAACACGTCGTCGTCCATCTTATCCACCACCTCCTCCTCCTGGGCACGGGGGGGCACGGGGGTCACCCCCAGACCACCCACAGGTGACCCCCAGACCACCCTGTGTCACCCCAGCCCACCCTGTGTCACCCTCCCACCCATGGGTGCCCAAACTCACCCCATCACGGGACCCCAAAAAGCTCCTCAGATGCCCTCAAGGGTCACCCAGGACCATCCAAACACCCTCAAGGGTCACCCAGGACCCCCCAAACACCCTCAGGGCTCACCCAGGACCATCCAAACACCCTTAAGGGTCACCCAGGACCCCAAAAAGCTCCTCAGATGCCCTCAAGGGTCACCCAGGACCCCCCAAACACTCTCAAGGGTCACCCAGGATCCCCAAACACCCTCAAGGGTCACCCAGGACCCCCCAAACACCCTCAAGGGTCACCCAGGACCATCCAAACACCCTCAAGGGTCACCCAGGACCCCCCAAACACCCTCAAGGGTCACCCAGGACCCCAAAAAAGCTCCTCAGATGCCCTCAAGGGTCACCCAGGACCCCCAAAAAGCTCCTCAGATGCCCTCAGGGCTCACCCAGGATCCCCAAAAAGCTCTTCAGATGCCCTCAAGGCTCACCCAGGACCATCCAAACATCCTCAAGGGTCACCCAGGACCCCAAAAAAGCTCCTCAGATGCCTTCAAGGGTCACCCAGGAACCCCCAAACATCCTCAAGGGTGATCCAGGACTCCCAGAAGCTCCTCAGAACCCCGCAAAGCCCCTCCAGGCTCTCCCAGGACCCCCTGAAGGCCCCTCAGAACCCCCCAAAGCCCCTCCAGGTTCTCCCAAGACACCCAGAAGCTCCTCAGGACCCCCCAAAGCCCCTCCATTCTCACCCAGGACCCCCTGAAGGCCCCTCAGAACCCCCCAAAGCCTCTCCATTCTCACCCAGGACCCCCTGAAGGCCCCTCAGGACCCCCCAAAGCCCCTCCAGGTTCTCCCAGGACCCCCTCAAGATCCCTGAGACGCCCTCAAGGCTTTCCCAGGACCCCCTGAAGGTCCCTCAGATGCCTTCAAAGCTCACCCAAGATATTCCCCAAGCTCCTCAGGACCCCCCAAAGCCCCTCTAGGCTCCCCTAGGACCCCCTGAAGGTCCCTCAGAACTCCCCAAAGCCCCTCCAGGCCCTCCCAGGACCCCCTGAAGGCCCCCCAGATGCCCCCCAGGCCACCTCCTGCATCTTGTTCTCGTCGCTGTTCATGATGCGGATGCGCAGCACCAACTTCTCCGCGTTGTCGTCGTTGAAGATGCAGTTCAGGTCGTCCCCAAAGCCTGGGGGGGGACACAGGGGGGGTCAGTGGGTCACCCCCAGGCTCAGGGCACCCAGCAGAGCTCCAGGATCAACCAGGACCACCCAGAGACCACCCAGGATCAACCAGGACCCCTCAGAGACCACCCAGGATCAACCAGAGACCACCCAGGATCAACCAGAACCACCCAGAGACCACCCAGGATCAATCAGAGACCATCCAGGATCAACCAGGATCAACCAGGACCCCTCAGAGACCACCCAGGATCAACCAGAACCACCCAGAGACCACCCAGGATCAACCAGAGACCACCCAGGATCAACCAGGACCCCTCAGAGACCACCCAGGATCAACCAGGACCCCTCAGAGACCACCCAGAACCCCTCAGAGACCATCCAGGATCAACCAGAGACCATCCAGGATCAACCAGGATCAACCAGAGACTATCCAGGATCAACCAGGATCAACCAGAGACTATCCAGGATCAATCAGGACCCCTCAGAGACCACCCAGGATCAACCAGGACCCCTCAGAGACCACCCAGGATCAACCAGAGACCACCCAGGATCAACCAGGACCCCTCAGAGACCACCCAGGATCAACCAGGACGTGCCAAAGCTCCCCAGATGCCCTCAAGGTTCATCTCGGTCACCCCAAAGCTCCTCCAGAATCCCCTGAGGCTCCTCAGAACCCCCTGAACACCCCTCAAATCCCCTCCATTCTCCCCCAGGACCCCCCTGAAGCCCCCCAGACCCCTTTGAAGCCCCCCCAGGCCCACCGGCGTTGATCTTCTCGGCGATCTGCTCCATGGTGAGCTTGCGGTCCGTCATGTGCTTGCGGTCGAGCTCGACGCGCAGCAGCCAGGGCGAGATGCGGCTCACGTCGAAGTCGGGCATCTCGTAGTAGACGTTGACCCACTCCTGGTCCTCGGCCACCACCGTGCTCTGAGGGTTGGGGTCGTAGTAGATGGCGGTGTTGGCCGTCACCTTGCGCAGCGTCGTGTGCTCCAGGCGGCACAGGATGTCCTGGGGGGACATGGGGACATGGATATGGGACATGGGACAGGGATATGGGACATGGGACAGGGATATGGGACATGGTGTGCTCCAGGCGGCACAGGATGTCCTGGGGGGACAGCAGGACATGGGGACATCAGGACATGGATATGGGGACATGGGACATGGATATGGGACATGGGACATGGATATGGGACATGGGACATGGATATGGGACATGGGACGTGGATATGGGACATGGGACATGGATATGGGACATGGTGTGCTCCAGGCAACACAGGATGTTCTGGGGGGACAGCAGGGGACATCAGGACATGGACATGGGACATGGACGTGGACACATGGGACATGGACATGGGACATGGTGTGCTCCAGGGGGCACGGGATGTCCTGGGTATCTCCCAGGTTGTCCCCACCCCCAGGCTGTCCCCAGACTGTCCCCATCCCATCCCCGTGCCCATCCCATCCTCATCCCACCTTGGCCCTCTCTGCGTCGCGGGCGCTCTGGCCCAGCAGGAACACGGTGAGCGACGGCGTCTTGGGCTTCTTGGAGATGTTGATGAGCTCCTTGAGGCGGGGCACGCCCAGGGTGACGTTCTTGGCCGACACCCCCGCGTAGTGGAAGGTGTTCAGGGTCATCTGCGTGGCCGGTTCCCCCAGAGACTGCGCGGCCAGGGCGCCCACCATCTCCCCGGGGTGAGCCTGGGGGGACACGGGGGGTCAGGGGGGCCCCAGAACCAGCCCTGGGATGGAGCCAAACCCCCTGAGATGTGGGTTAAACGCCCCTGAGATGTGGCTCCAAACCCCCTGAGATGTGGGTTAAACCCCCCTGAGATGTGGCTCCAAACCCCCCTGAGATGTGGGTTCAAACCCCTCTCAGATGTGGCTCCAAACCCCCTGAGATGTGGCTTCAAGGATAAAGTCAAACACACCCCAAATCTGGTCCTAAAACCTTAGTCCTGACCCCAAAACCAGCCCTGAGGTGGAACCAAAACCCCCCTCAGATGTGGTTTCAAGGATAAAGTCAAAGACACCCCAAATCTGGTCCTAAAACCTCAAATCCCCCCAAGCCCCTCAGATGTGACCCCAAACCCCCCAAATCCCCCCCAAACCCCCTAGATCTGACCCTAAACCCCCAGATATGACCCCAAACCCCCACTGACAATGGCCTGGTTGAACTTGGACTCGATCTCCCCCAGCAGCCACTCGAAGGCCCCCAAACCCCCCAGATGTGACCCCAAACCCCCCAGATGTGACCCCAATCCCCCCCAAACCCCCAGATGTGCCCCCAAACCCTCCAAAGCCCCCAAACCCCTCACTCACGATGGCCTGGTTGAACTTGGACTCGATCTCGCCCAGCAGCCACTCGAAGGCCCCTAAACCCCCCAGATGTGCCCCCAAATCCCTCAAGCCCCCCCCAAACCCCCCCAAACCCTTCACTCACGATGGCCTGGTTGAACTTGGACTCGATCTCGCCCAGCAGCCACTCGAAGGCCCCCAAACCCCCCAGCTGTGCCCCCAAATCCCCCCCAAACCCCCCAGTTGTGCCCCCAAACCCCCCCAAAACCCCCTGAATCCCCCCCAACCCCTCACTCACGATGGCCTGGTTGAACTTGGACTCGATCTCGCCCAGCAGCCACTCGAAGGCCTCCCCGCTGAGCCGGAACTCCTCGACCATGCGGCGGCTGCAGAGGGTGGAGCGCAGGTGGATGTTGAAGAGCAGCGTGGCGTTCTCCTGCGCCTGCCGGCTCAGGGGGTCCTCCCCGTTCACGATCACCAGCTTACGGCTCAGCTCCTTCACCCCTGGGGGGGACACGGCGTTAAAGGGGGGGCTTGGGGGCTCCAGAGTCTCCCTGGGGGGCTGGAGAACCTCCTCGAGAACATCCAGAGCTTTCCTGGACTCCTCGAGAACATCCAGAGCCTTCCTGGACTCCTCAAGAACATCCAGAGCCTTCCTGGAGGGTCAAGATCCTTCAGAACCTCCTCGAGAACCTCCAGAGGCTTCCTGGAGGATCAAGATCCTTCAGAACCTTCTCAAGAATATCCAGAGCCTTCCTGGAGGGTCAAGATCCTTCAAAACCTCCTCAAGATCCTCCAGAACCTCCTCAAGAACCTCCAGAACCTTCCTGGAGGATCAAGATCCTTCAAAACCTTCTCAAGATCCTCCAGAATCTCCTCGAGAACATCCAGAGCCTTCCTGGAGGATCAAGATCTTTCAGAACCTCCTCAAGATCCTTCAAACCTCCTCAAGAACCTCCAGAACCTTCCTGGAGGATCAAGACCCTTCAGAACCTCCTCAAGATCCTCCAGAACCTTCCTGGAGGATCAAGACCCTTCAGAACCTCCTCAAGAACCTCCAGAACCTTCCTGGGGAGCCTGAGAACCTTCAGAACCTCCTCAAAAACCTCTAGGACCTTCCTGGACTCCTCAAGAACCTTCTTGGACTCCTCCAGAACCTCCAGAACCTTCTTGGCCTCCTCAATTATCTCCTGAACTTCCATAACCTCCTCCAGAACCTTCCTGGGGTCTCACAAACCCATTGGGGATTCCTGGGGGGGCTCAAGATCCTCCAGACCCTTCCTGGGGTCCCAAAGAACCTCCTGAACCTTCTTGGTCTCTTCAAGAACCTCCAGAACCTTCCTGGGGTCCCAAAGAACCTCCTGAACCACCTCAAGAACCTCCAGAACCTTCTCAAGAACCTCCAGACCCTTCCTGGGGTCCCAAAGAACCTCCTGAACCTTCTTGGCCTCCTCAGGAACATCCAGACCCTTCCTGGGGTCCCAACAAACCTCCAGAACCTTCTCAAGAACCTCCAGACCATTCCTGGGGTCCCAAAGAACCTCCTGAACCTCCTCCAGAACCTCCAGAACCTTCCTGGGGGGCTCCAATCCCCCCATAACCCCCCCCCCCAAAAATCCAGGGATTACCATTGGCTCTGGGATCTCCAAACCCCCCAAATCCCCCCAGACCCCCCCAGTTTGGGGTCCCCCCACTCACCCTCCACCACCTTGACGGGGTGCAGGTCCGAGGGCAGGCGGGAGTTGATGTGGAAAATCTTCTGAGCGTTCCAGATCATCCTGAGCAGGTTACAGGGCAGAACCACCTGGGGGGACCCCGAAACGGGGGGTCAGCGACCCGAAAACAGGGTCAGGGTGTCAGAATTTGGGATCAGGGCATCAAAAATTGGGGACTGGGCATCAAAATTTGGGGACTGGGCATCAAATATTGGGGTCAGGGCATCAAAATTGGGGTCAGGGTATCAAAATTGGGGGTGAGGGCATCAAAATTTGGGGAGAGGGCATCAAAATTGGGGGTCAGAATTTGGGGACTGGGTATCAAAAATTGGGGTCAGGGCATCAAAATTTGGGGTCTGGGTATCAAAATTGGGGGACTGGGCATCAAAAACGAGGTCAGGGTATAAAAATTTGGGGTCAGGGCATCAAAATTGGGGGTCAGGGCATCAAAATTTGGGGTGAGGGCATCAAAAATTGGGGTCTGGGTATCAAAATTGGGGGACTGGGTATCAAAATTGGGGGACTGGGCATCAAAAATGAGGTCAGGGTATAAAAATTTGGGGTCAGGGCATCAAAATATGGGGATGGGTATCAAAAACTGGGGGCTGGGTATCAAAAATTAGGGGTCAGGGCAGGTCAGGGATGGGTTTTGGGTTGGATTTTGGGGGTTTGGGTCAGGTTTTGGGTTATATTTTGGGGGTTTGGGTCAGGTTTTGAGGTGCCCTGGTTGGATTTTGAGGTGTCCCAGGGGGTTTTGGGTTGGATTTTGGGGTTTGGGGCAGGTTTTGGGGTTTGGGTTGGATTTTGGGGTTTGGGTTGGATTTCGGGTTGAATTTATGGGGTTTTGAGTTGGATTTTGGGTTTTGGGTCAGATTTTGGGTTTTGGTTCCAATTTTGGGTTTTGAGTCAGGTCTCGAGGTGCCCTGGTTGGGTTTTGGGTCAGATTTTGGGCTGGGTTTTGGGGTTTGATCTGGATTTTGGGTCAGATTTCGGGGTTTGGTTCCAATTTCAGGTCAGGTCTCTCGGTGCCCTGCCCAGTTTCGGGTCAGATTTTGGTTTTTGGGTCAGGACTCTCGGTGCCCTGCCCGGTTTTGGTTCCAATTTTGGGTTTCAGGTCAGGTCTCTCGGTGCCCTGTCCCGGTTCTGGGTCAGATTTTGGGTTGGATTTCGGGGTTTGGTTCCAATTTTGGGTTTTAGTTCCAATTTCAGGTCAGGTCTCTCGGTGCCCTGCCCAGTTTTGGTTCCAATTTTGGTTTTTGGGTCAGGTCCCTCGGTGCCCTGCCCGGTTCTGGGTCAGATTTTGGGTTTCAGGTCAGGTCTCTCGGTGCCCTGCCCGGTTCTGGGTCAGATTTTGGGTTTTGGTTCCAATTTCGGGTCAGGTCTCTCGGTGCCCTGTCCCGGTTTTGGTTCCAATTTCAGGTCAGGTCCCTCGGTGCCCTGCCTGGTTTTGGGTCAGATTTTGGGTTTTAGTTCCAATTTCAGGTCAGGTCTCTCGGTGCCCTGCCCAGTTTCGGGTCAGATTTTGGTTTTTGGGTCAGGACTCTCGGTGCCCTGCCCGGTTTTGGTTCCAATTTTGGGTTTCAGGTCAGGTCTCTCGGTGCCCTGTCCCGGTTCTGGGTCAGATTTTGGGTTGGATTTCGGGGTTTGGTTCCAATTTTGGGTTTTAGTTCCAATTTCAGGTCAGGTCTCTCGGTGCCCTGCCCGGTTCGGGGTCAGATTTTGGGGGTCAGGTCAGGTCTCTCGGTGCCCTGCCCGGTTCTGGGTCAGATTTTGGGGGTCAGGTCAGGTCTCTCGGTGCCCTGCCCGGGTTTTGGGTCAGATTTTGGGGTTTGATTTGGATTTTGGGTTTCAGGTCAGGTCTCTCGGTGCCCTGCCCGGTTTTGGGTCAGATTTTGGGTTTTAGTTCCAATTTCAGGTCAGGTCTCTCGGTGCCCTGTCCCGGTTTTGGTTCCAATTTCAGGTCAGGTCTCTCAGTGCCCTGCCCGGTTCTGGTTCCAATTTTGGGTTTCAGGTCAGGTCCCTCGGTGCCCTGCCCGGTTCTGGGTCAGATTTTGGGTTTTGGTTCCAATTTCAGGTCAGGTCCCTCGGTGCCCTGCCCGGTTTTGGTTCCAATTTTGGTTTTTGGGTCAGGTCCCTCGGTGCCCTGCCCGGTTCTGGGTCAGATTTTGGGTTTTGGTTCCAATTTCGGGTCAGGTCTCTCGGTGCCCTGTCCCGGTTTTGGTTCCAATTTCAGGTCAGGTCCCTCGGTGCCCTGCCCCGGTTCCGGGCGGGCTCGGGGGGTTTCCGGGCTCACCTTGCTGTCCCCGGTGGGGAAGATGACCCTGAGCACCTCCCTGTCCTCGCGCATGCGGTCGAATTCCCGCTCCAGCTCGTTCTGGATGTGGGCGTTGGACAGGATGTCCTTGACCAGCTCCTCCTGCAGCGTCCGGCGCAGCGCCCGCTCGTTCGTGTAGTCGAACTTGAACCTGGGGGGCGTTTCGGGGCTCAGGGAACCCAGAACGGGACCCAGCAAGGGCAGGAGAAGGTTGGGGACACCAAAATGTGCTTAAGTTGGGCAGGAGAAGGTTGGGGACCCCAAAATGGGAGCCAAGATGGGCAGGAGAAGGTTGGAGACCCCAAAATGGGAGCCAGGATGGGCAGGAGAAGATTCAGGACCTTAAAATGGGACCCAATTTGGGCAGGAGAAGGTTGGGGACAACAAAATGGGACCCAGGGTGGGCAGGAGAAGGTTGGGGACAACAAAATGTGCTTTAAATTAGGTAGGACAAGATTCAGGACCCCAAAATGGGACCCCAGGGTGGGCAGGAGAAGGTTGGGGACAACAAAATGGGACCCAGGGTGGGCAGGAGAAGGTTGGGGACCCCAAAATGTGCTTTAAATTGGGCAGGAGAAGGTTGGGGACAACAAAAAGGGACCCAAGTTGGGCAGGAGAAGGTTGGAGACTCCAAAATGGGACCCAGGATGGGCAGGAGAAGGTTGGGGACCCCAAAATGTGCTTTAAATTGGGCAGGAGAAGGTTGGGGACCCCAAAATGGGAGCCAAGATGGGCAGGAGAAGGTTGGAGACCCCAAAATGGGAGCCAGGATGGGCAGGAGAAGATTCAGGACCTTAAAATGGGACCCAATTTGGGCAGGAGAAGGTTGGGGACAACAAAATGGGACCCAGGGTGGGCAGGAGAAGGTTGGGGACAACAAAATGTGCTTTAAATTAGGTAGGACAAGATTCAGGACCCCAAAATGGGACCCAGGGTGGGCAGGAGAAGGTTGGGGACCCCAAAATGTGCTTTAAATTGGGCAGGAGAAGGTTGGGGACACCAAAATTGGACCCAGGGTGGGTAGGAGAAGGTTGGGGACAACAAAAAGGGACCCAAGTTGGGCAGGAGAAGCTTCAGGACCCCAAAATGAGACCCAGGGTGGGCAGGAGAAGGTTGGGGACCCCAGAATGTGCTTTAAATTGGGCAGGAGAAGGTTGGGGACACCAAAATGGGAGGCAAGATGGGCAGGAGAAGGTTGGAGACTCCAAAATGTGCTTTAAATTGGGCAGGAGAAGGTTGGGGACCCCAAAGATGTTCTCAACCCTTGGAAGGAGCTCTTTGATGACCCCAAGATGTTCCCAACCCTCAGCAGGAGTTCTTTGATGACCCCAAGATGGGTCCAACCCTTGGAAGGAGCCATTTGAGGACCCCAAAAACGTTCCCAACTCTTCAAAGGAGCCCCTCAATGACCCCAAATTGTTCCCAACCCTCAGCAGGAGCTCTTTGATGACCCCAAAACATCCCCAACCCTCGGCAGGAATTCTTTGATGACCCCAGAACATCCCCAACCCTCAGCAGGAGCTCTTTGATGACCCCAAAACGTCCCCAACCCTCAGCAGGAGCTCTTTGATGACCCCAAAACGTCCCCAACCCTCAGCAGGAGCTCTTTGATGACCCCAAACCATCCCCGACCCTCATCAGGAGCCCCTCAATGACCCCAAAACATTCCCAACCCTCGGCAGGAATTCTTTGATGACCCCAAAACATCCCCAACCCTCGGCAGGAGCTCTTTGATGACCCCAAAACGTCCCCAACCCTCAGCAGGAGCTCTTTGATGACCCCAAACCGTCCCCGACCCTCATCAGGAGCCCCTCAATGACCCCAAAATGTTCCCAACCCTCAGCAGGAGCTCTTTGATGACCCCAAGATGGGTCCAACCCTCGGCAGGAGCTCTTTGATGACCCCAAACCGTCCCCGACCCTCATCAGGAGCCCCTCAATGACCCCCCCAAACGAGCCCTAGACCCTCCCAGGACCCCCCAGCCCCCCCTCACTTCTTCTCGAAGGCCTTGTTGGAGGGTTTGAGGGTGGCCAGGTTCTGGAACTCGACGCTCTCCCCGGCCAGCCCGTCCTCGCCGTAGCGCAGCTGCACCACCTGGTTGATGGAGTTGCGGACGGTGGCGTCGTACTTCACCATCACCGACTCCATGGACTTGATCAGCCGCCGCTGGATGTACCCTGGGGGGCACACGGGGGTCAGGGGGCACTGGGGAGGGGGTTGGGGGGTCTGGGGGGCACACGGGGGTCAGGGGGCAGCTGGGCAGGGGGTTGGGGGGCTCCAGGGGGGACCTGGGGAGGGTTTGGGGGGTTGGGGGGCTCCAGGAGGGAGCTGGGGAGGGGTTTGGGGGGCCTGGGAGGCCACACGGGGGTCAGGGGGCAGCTGGGGAGGGGGTTGGGGGGCTCCAGGAGGGACCTGAGGAGGGTTTGGGGGGCTCCAGGAAGGACCTGGGGAGGGGTTTGGGGGGCCTGGGAGGCCACACGGGGGTCAGGGGGCAGCTGGGGAGGGGGTTGGGGGGCTCCGGGAGGGACCTGTGGAGGGGTCTGAGGGGCCTGGGGGGCCACACGGGGGTCAGGGGGCAGCTGGGGAGGGGTTGGGGGGCTCCAGGTGGGACCTGGAGAGGGTTTGGGGGGTCTGGGGGGCCACACGGGGGTCAGGGGGCAGCTGGGCAGGGGGTTGGGGGGCTCCAGGGGGGACCTGGGGAGGGTTTGGGGGTCCTGGAGGTCCCCTGGAGGGATCTGGGGAGGGTTTGGGGGGTTGGGGGGCTCCAGGAGGGATCTGGGGAGGGTTTGGGTTTCCCAGGGATCCCTGAGTGGGATCTGGGGAGGGTTTGGGGGTATTGGAGGTCCCCAGAAGGGATCTGGGGAGGGTTTGGGGGTATTGGAGGGACCTGGGGAGGGTTTGGGGGCCCTGGAGGGACCTGGGGAGGGTTTGGGGTTCCCCAGGAGGGACCTGGGGAGGGTTTGGGGGTATTGGAGGTCCCCAGGAGGGATCTGGAGAGGGGGTTGGGGGTCTCCAGGAGGGATCTGGGGAGGGTTTGGGGCTATTGGAGGTCCCCAGGAGGGATCTGGGGAGGGTTTGAGGTTCCTGGGTGGGATCTGGGGAGGGTTTGGGGGCCCTGGAGGGACCTGGAGAGGGTTTGAGGGTCCCCAGGTGGGATCTGAGGAGGGTTTGGGGTTCCTGGGTGGGACCTGGGGAGGGTTTTGTGTTCCCAGGGATCCCCAGGTGGGATCTGAGGAGGGTTTGGTTGGTATTTTGGGATCCCTGGGTGGGACCTGGGGAGGGTTTGGCGTTCCCAGGGTTCCCCATGAGGGATCTGGGGCAGGTTTGGGATTCCCCAGGTGGGACCTGTGGAGGGTTTGGCATTCCCAGGGTTCCCCAGGTGGGATCTGGGGCAGGTTTGGTGTCCCCAGGGGTGGTTTCTGGGGCGGGTTTGGTGTCCCCAGGGGTGGGTTTCGGGGGGTGCTGACCCGTCTCCGCCGTCTTCACGGCGGTGTCGATGAGCCCCTCCCTGCCCCCCATGGCGTGGAAGAAGAACTCCGTGGGGGTGAGCCCGGCCAGGTAGGAGTTCTCCACGAAGCCGCGGCTCTCGGGGCCGTAGTCGTCCTTGATGAAGTGGGGCAGGGTCCTGTGCTTGAACCCGAACGGGATCCGCTTCCCCTCCACGTTCTGCTGCCCCACCACCGCGATCACCTGCGGGCACAGCCCGGGGGGCACCGTGGGGACACCGGGGAGAGCACCCTGGACACCCCAGATCCCACAGGGACACCCCTGGACCTCGGGGAAGTCACGGAGATGCTCCAGGATCCAGGGGGTTGGGTCTCCTTGGACACCTTGGAGACCACCCTGGACATCCCAGATCCCACAGGGACACCCCTGGACCTCAGGAAGGTCATGGAGATGCTCCAGAAGTGGATCTGTGGGATGTGGAACCCCAGAATCCAGGGGGTTGGGTCACCTTGGACACCACCCTGGACATCCCAGATCCCACAGGGACACCCCCAGATGTCAGGGAGGTCACGGAGATGCTCCAGGATCCAGAGGGTTGGGTCTCCTTGGAGACCACCCTGGACATCCCAGATCCCACAGGGACACCCCTGGACCTCGGGGAGGTCACGGAGATGCTCCAGGATCCAGGGGGTTGGATCTCCTTGGACACCTTGGACACCACCCTGGACATCCCAGATCCCACAGGGACACCCCTGGACCTCAGGAAGGTCATGGAGATGCTCCAGAAGTGGATCTGTGGGATGTGGAACCCCAGAATCCAGGGGGTTGGGTCACCTTGGACACCACCCTGGACATCCCAGATCCCACAGGGACACCCCCAGATGTCAGGGAGGTCATGCAGATGCTCCAGGATCCAGGGGGTTGGGTCTCCTTGGACACCACCCTGGATATCCCAGGAAACCCCAAACCCTACAGGGACAGCCCTGGACCTTGGGGAGGTCATGGAGATGCTCCAGGGGTGGATCTATAGGATGTGGAACCCCAGAATCCAGGGGGTTGGGTCTCCTTGGAGACCACCCTGGACATCCCAGATCCCACAGGGACACCCCCAGACCTTGGGGAGGTCATGGACATGCTCCAGAATCCACGGGGTTGGGTTTCCTTGGACGCCCCCAAGCCCCTCCAAAGCTGGGAGATGTCCATCTTGGATCTCCTGGTGCCCAAAGAATCCCAAAAAACCCCCACAAGAACCTCCCCAAACCCTCCTGAGATCCTCCTGGAGCCCCCCAAAGCTGGGAGATGTCCATCTTGGAGCTCCCGGTGCTCCAAAGATCCCAAAAAAACCCCACGAGAACCACCCCAAACCCCCCCGAGATCCTCCTGGAACCCCTGAGGGAGCCCCCCAAGACCCCCTGGAGCCCCCCAAACCTGGGAGATGTTGATCTTGGAGCCTTTGGCCCCCGAGACCACCATGGACTTGAAGTTGTTGTACTCGGAGAGGGATTTCTGGGCGGAGGAGCCGGTCTTGTCGCGGGCGTCGTTGAGGATCCGGTTCACCTGGTTCTCGAAGGTCTGGCGCAGGGTGTTCCCCGGGGTGGGCTCCAGCTCGTTGTTGTGGGCCTTCTCGATCACCTGGAACCCCAAAAAGGGACCCCACGGGGTCAGCAGGGCCCCCCAAAATCCCACAAAGTCCCTGGGAGCTCCTCAGAATTCCTGGAAGCTCCTCGAGATTCCCGAGGGCTCCTCAAAGTGTCCCAGGGGAAGGGGCTGAGATGGTCCCAGGGTGGGTTCCAGCTCATTGTTGAGGGCCTTCTCGATCACCTGGAACCCCAAAAAAGGACCCCACGGGGTCAGCAGGGCCCCCCAAAATCCCTGGAAGCTCCTAAAGATTCCTGGAAGCTCCTCAAGATTCCCAAGGGCTCCTCAAAGTGTCCCAGGGAAGGGGCTGAGATGGCCCTGGGAGGGCTCCAAACCCCCCCCAAGGATACTTTAGGGTGCTCCTGGGGTGCCCAAAGGTGTCACCAGGGCTCCCCCAAACCCCTGAGAGCTCCTCAAAACCCCTGGGAGCTCCACAAGATCTCTGGGAGCTCCCCAAAATTCCTGGAAGCTCCTCAAGATTCCTGAGGGCTCCTCAAAGTGTCCCAGGGGAAAGGGCTGAGATGGCCCGGGGGGGGCTCCAGCTCGTTGTTGTGGGCCTTCTCGATCACCTGGAACCCCAAAAAGGGACCCCACAGGGTCAGCAGGGCCCCCCAAAACCCCTGGGAGCTCCCAAAAATCTCCAGAAGCTCCTCAAGATTCCCGAGGGCTCCTCAAAGTGTCCCAGGGGAAGGGGCTGAGATGGCCCCGGGGTGGGCTCCAGACCCCCCCAGAAAGTCCCAGGAACCCTGGGAGTGATCCCAGACCCCCCCCAAACCCTCCAGAGACCCCAAAATTTGGGGGAGCACCCCAAAAACCCCTCCTTTGAGGGACCATCCCCCCCCCAACTCCTTGGGACCGGGGTGGTCCCCAAATCCCACGTTCCCCACAAAAAGTCCCAGGAACCCTGGGAGTGATCCCAGACCCCCCCCAAACCCTCCAGAGACCCCAAAATTTGGGGGAGCACCCCAAAAACCCCTCCTTTGAGGGACCATCCCCCCCAACTCCTTGGGACCCCCAAGGACCGGGGTGGTCCCCAAATCCCACGTTCCCCCCCAAAAAGGAACCCCCTGGTTGAGATCTGGCATCACTTGGGGCCTCCCAAAATTCCGGGGGACCCTCCAAACCCACTGAAGACCCCCCAAAATCTCCTGGGGACCCCCAAACCCCACCTCAATGACGTCCTGCTTGGCCTTCTTGATGGTGTTCTGGATGTCCTGGTAGGTCTTGGCGTCGGCGATGGAGTCCCCGATCCCGATGGTGTGACCTGGGCAGGGGGTGGCCCTGGGGGTTCAGGGGGGTCCCCCCAACTCAGGGTCCTCCCCCACCCCAGATCTGACCCCCCCCCCCGTGCCCCTCACCCCAAAAAAACCCCGACCCTGGGCCGCGCTGGGGGAGATATTGGGGGGGTCTTGGGGTGGGAAAGGGGGGAAATGTGGACAAGGAGGGTCTTGGAGGGGCAAAAAGGGGGGTTGGGACGACCCCCAAGACCCCCCCAGGCCCCAAAAAGGGGGCCAAGGACCCCCCAAGTCCTTGTTGTCCCCAAGAAGAGGATCCAAGAGCCCCCAGGGACACCCAAGTCCCCTCAAAGCTGAGCTCCCAGAAGGTCCCTCAAGCCCCGTTTGGTGCCTCCAGGAGGGGTCCCAGCCCCCCGTGGACCCCCTCAGACCCTCCAGATCCCCCCAAAAAGGGGGTCCAAGACCCCCCAAGCCCCTGTTGCCCCAGGAACAGGGTCCAAGAGCCCCCAGGGACACCCAAGTCCCCTCAAAGCGGAGCTCCCAGAAGGTCCCCAAGTCCCTCAAGCCCCGTTTGGTGCCTCCAGGAGGGGTCCCAGCCCCCCGTGGACCCCCCTGGCCCCCCCTGGACCCCCCCCGAGCCCCACTGACCCTCGATGAGCAGCCAGTTGTTGATGACGGTCTGGATGTTGCTGTAGAAGAGCCGGGTGGTGTCGTGGCCCATCTCCAGGTAGGAGATGTGCACCAGCGACCCGGCCGAGGTGCCCAAGGACTTCTTGCACAGGATGCCCATGATCAGCTCCCCGTTCTCCACAATCACCTGGTCGGGGGAAAGGGGGGGGTCAGAGCCCCCCCTGGATTGGGGACACCCCCCCTTGGGGCACCCAACACCCCATTGTGGGGTCAGAGCCCCCCCTGGATTGGGGACACCCCCCCTTGGGGCACCCAACACCCCACTGTGGGGTCAGAGCCCCCCCTGGATTGGGGACACCCCCCTTTGGGGCACCCAACACCCCATTGTGGGGTCAGAGCCCCCCCTGGATTGGGGACACCCCCCTTTGGGGCACCCAACACCCCATTGTGGGGTCAGAATCCCCCTTGGGGCACCCAACACCCCACTGTGGGGTCAGAACCCCCCTGGACTGGGGACATCACCCTTGGGGCACCCAACACCCAAGGGGGGGGTTCAGGTCCCACCAAAGTCCCTCAAATCACCCTCAAATCCCACCAAATCCCCCCCAGACCTCCCCAAATCCCCCCCAGATCTCCTCAAACCTCCCCAAATCATCCTCAAGTCCCACCAAAGCCCCCCCAGACCACCCCAAATCCACCCTAGACCTCCTCAAACCCTCCCAAATCACCCTCAAGTCCCACCAAATCCCCCCCAGACCACCCCAAATCCCCCCCAAACCCCTCCAAATCACCCTCAAGTCTCACCAAATCCCCCCCAGACCACCCCAAATCCCCCCCAACCTCCTCAAACCCTCCCAAATCACCCTCAAGTCCCACCAAATCCCCCCCAGACCACCCCAAATCCCCCCCAAACCCCTCCAAATCACCCTCAAGTCCCACCAAATCCCCTCCAGACCACCTCAAACCCCCCCAACTCCCCCCCCCAGACCCTCCCCAGCGCCCACCTTGGTGTCCCCGGGGGAGATGTGCTTGTAGGGCCCGCTGTCCTCGTCGTCGGGGTGGGTGCTGTGGGTGCGGATGCAGTTGATGTGCCCGGGGATGATGAGGGAGAAGATTTGCTTCCCGGTCCAGAGCGGGCGCGGCTTCAGGATGGCGGGTTGGGGCACCTTCCCGTCCCACGTGGACAGGAACATCAGCAGGTTCATCACCTCCCCCTGGGGACACCCCAAAACACCCCAAAACCTTCATGTCAGTCCAGGAGACCCCACAGGATATCCTAAAACACCCCAAAACCTTCACATCAGTCCAGAAGATGCCACAGCATAACCTAAAACACCCCAAAACACACCTCAGCCAGCAGAACCTGGGGGGTGTCCTAAAACACCTCAAAATGCCCCCAAAGACCCCATAAACCCCTTCAGGATGGCGGGTTGGGGCACCTTCCCGTCCCACGTGGACAGGAACATCAGCAGGTTCATCACCTCCCCCTGGGGACACCCCAAAACACCCCAAAACCTTCATGTCAGTCCAGGAGATCCCATGGGATATCCTAAAACACCCCAAAACACCCCAAAACCTTCATGTCAGTCAAGGAGACCCCATGGGATATCCTAAAGCCCCCCAAAACCTTCACATCAGTCAAGAAAAACCCATGAGATATCCTAAAACACCCCAAAACCTTCACATCAGTCCAGGAGACCCCACAGCATATCCTAAAACACCCCAAAACCTTCCCATCAGTCAAGGAGACCCCATAGGATATCCTAAAACACCCCAAAACACCCCTCAGCCAGCAGAACCTGGGGGGTGTCCTAAAACACCTCAAAATGCCCCCAAAGACCCCATAAACCCCTTCAGGATGGCGGGTTGGGGCACCTTCCCGTCCCACGTGGACAGGAACATCAGCAGGTTCATCACCTCCCCCTGGGGACACCCCAAAACACCCCAAAACCTTCATGTCAGTCCAGGAGATCCCATGGGATATCCTAAAACACCCCAAAACACCCCAAAACCTTCATGTCAGTCCAGGAGATCCCACAGGATATTCTAAAACACCCCAAAACACCCCAAAACCTTCATGTCAGTCCAGGAGATCCCACAGGATATTCTAAAACACCCCAAAACACCCCAAAACCTTCATGTCAGTCCAGGAGATCCCACAGGATATTCTAAAACACCCCAAAACACACCTCAGACAGCAGAACCTGTGGGGTCTCCTCAAACACCTTAAAATGTCTCAAAATGCACCAAAAGTGCCTTAAAAACCTCCCCAAAACACCCCAAAACCTTCACATCAGTCAAGGAGACCCCATAGGATATCCTAAAACACCCCAAAACCTTCATATCAATCAAGGAGACCCCACAGGATATCCTAAAACAACTCAAAACCTTCATATCAATCAAAGAGACCCCATGGGATATCCTAAAACACCTCAAAACACCCCAAAACCTTCACATCAGTCAAGGAGACCCCACAGGATATCCTAAAACTCAAAACCTTCATATCAATCAAGGAGACCCCGTGGGATATCCTAAAACACCCCAAAACACACCTCAGCCAGCAGAACCCGTGGGGTGTCCTAAAACATCATAAAAACGCCCCAAACCACCCCAAAACCCCCTGAAATCCCATCAGGACCCCCTAAACCCCCCCAGGACCTCCCCAACCCCCTCACCCTCTTGAGGAAGACGTCCCTCTTGGTGAACCTGGGCATGGCCACGAGCGTGTCCTGCACGATGCCCACGGACCCCAAACCCCCCAAATCCCCCAAATTCACCCCAAAACCACCCCAAATCCCCCAAATTCACCCCAAATCCCCCAAATTCACCCCAAACCCCCCCAGGACCCCCCCAACCCCCTCACTCTCTCCAGGCAGACGTCCCTCTTGGTGAACTTGCGCACGGCGGTGAGCGTGTCCTGCACGATGCCCATGGACCCCAAACCCCCCAAATTCACCCCAAACCACCCCAAAACCCCCTGAAATCCCATCAGGACCCTCCTAAACCTTCCCAGGACCCCCCCAACCCCCTCACCCTCTCGAGGAAGACGTCCCTCTTGGTGAACTTGCGCACGGCGGTGAGCGTGTCCTGCACGATGCCCATGGACCCCAAACCCCCCAAATCCCCCAAATTCACCCCAAATCCCCCAAATTCACCCCAAAATCACCCCAAACCCCCCAAATTCACCCCAAACCCCCCCAGGACCCCCCCAACCCCCTCACTCTCTCCAGGAAGACATCCCTCTTGGTGAACTTGCGCACGGCGGTGAGCGTGTCCTGCACGATGCCCACGGACCCCAAACCCCCCAAATTCACCCCAAACCCCCCCAGGACCCCCCCAACCCCCTCACTCTCTCCAGGCAGACGTCCCTCTTGGTGAACTTGCGCACGGCGGTGAGCGTGTCCTGCACGATGCCCACGGACCCCAAACCCCCCAAATTCACCCCAAACCCCCCCAGGACCCCCCCAAATCACAGACCCTCTCCAGGAAGACGTCCCTCTTGGTGAACTTGCGCACGGCGGTGAGCGTGTCCTGCACGATGCCCATGACGGGCCGGTTGCTCTGGGGGGTGACGATCATTCGGGGCACCATGGCCAGCTCCTGGATCTCCGCCCGCGTCTCCAGAGACTGCGGCAGGTGCAGGTTCATCTCGTCCCCGTCGAAGTCGGCGTTGTACGGGGTGGTGACACTGAGGGGGGACATGGAGGGGTCAGGGGGGCATCAAAGGGGTCAGGGGGACATGGGGTGGGGTCAGGGGGGCACAGGAGGGGTCACAGGGGGGTCAGGGCAGGTGCAGGTTCATCTCATCCCCGTTGTACGGGGGGCAGGACGGGGTGTGGGATGGGACAAGGGTCAGTTTTGGGGGCCAGGGTCAGGTTTTGGGGTGCAGGGTCAGGTTTTGGGGTGCCCACCTGAGGTTGAGGCGGAAGGTGGACCAGGGCAGGATCAGGGGGTCAGTTTGAAGATTCAGGGTCAGTTTTTGGGGTGCAGGGTCAGGTTTTGGGGGTGCAGGGTCAGTTTTGGGGGTGCAGGGTCAGGTTTTGGGGGTGCAGGGTCAGTTTTGGGGGTGCAGGGTCAGTTTTGGGGGTGCAGGGTCAGTTTTTGGGGGTGCAGAGTCAGGTTTTGGGGTGCAGGGTCAGTTTTTGGGGTGCCCATCTGAGGTTGAGGCGGAAGGTGGACCAGGGCAGGATCAGGGGAGTCAGTTTTGGGGTTCAGGGTCAGTTTTTGGGGTGCAGGGTCAGTTTTTGGGGTGCCCACCTGAGGTTGAGGTGGAAGGTGGACCAGGGCAGGATCAGGGGGGTCAGTTTTGGGGTTCAGGGTCAGGTTTTGGGGTGCCCACCTGAGATTGAGGCGGAAGGTGGACCAGGGCAGGATCCTCACCCGGTGGCCCATCATGGACATTTTGTGCAGCGTCGGCTGCCGGTTGAAGATCACGATGTCCCCGTCGCACATGTGACGCTCCACCTGCACCCCAAAACCCCCCCAGGCACCCCAAAAATCAGGGGGAAACCCCAGCACAAGGGGGGTCCCCAAAATCGGGGGGAATCCCCAAAAAACAGCATCTTCAGGGGGGATAAAACCCAGGTTTAGGCCCCAAATCAAGCGCTTTGGGTGTGTCCCCCCCTGTTTTGGGGGTGTCCCTGTCACACATGTGATGCCCCATCTGCACCCCAAACCCCCCCAGGCACCCCAAAAATCAGGGGGAAACCCCAGCACAAGGGGGGTCCCCAAAATCGGGGGGATCCCCAAAAAACAGCATCTTCAGGGGGGATAAAACCCAGGTTTAGGCCCCACATCGGGTGTCTAAGCGTGTCCCCCCGGGTTTGGGGTTGTCCCCATCACACATGTGATGCTCCACCTGCACCCTAAAACCTCCCCAGGCACCCCAAAAATCAGGGGGAAACCCCAGCATGGGGGGGTTCCCCAAAATCAGGGGAGATCCCCAAAAAATGGCATCTTCAGGGGGGATAAACCCCGGGTTTAGGCCCCATATCGGGTGGTCTAAGCGTGTCCCCCCGGGTTTGGGGGTGTCCCCATCACACATGTGATGCTCCACCTGCACCCTAAAACCTCCCCAGGCACCCCAAAAATCAGGGGGAAACCCCAGCACAAGGGGGGTCCCCAAAATCGGGGGGATCCCCAAAAAACAGCATCTTCAGGGGGGATAAAACCCAGGTTTAGGCCCCAATTCCACCCCGTGCCCCCAAAATCTTGACAAGCAAATCCAGAACTCTGAACCCCAACATCGGGTCTGGGGGCGTTCCCCAGGTCTGGGGGTGTTCCCCAGGTCTGGGGGTGTTCCCTGGCTCTGGGGGTGTCCCCCATTTTTGGGGTGCCCACCTTGTACCCGATCTGCAGGTGGAGGTGGCTGGGTTTGGGGTGGAAGCGCAGGTTTGGGGGGGTGTCCCTGGGCCTGGGGGTGCCCTGGGTGGTTTTGGGGTGCCCTGGGTGGTTTTGGGGTGCCCCGGGGGGCTCTGGGGTGCCCACCTTGTACCCAATCTGCAGGTGGAGGTCGCTGGGCTTGGGGTGGAAGCGCAGGTTTGGGGTTTTCCCCTGGGTTTGGGAGAGTGTCCCTGAGTTTGGGGGGTCTCTCCTGGCTCTGGGGGGGTGTCCCTGGCTCTGGGGGTGTCCCCCATTTTTGGGGTGCCCACCTTGTAGCCGATCTGCAGGTGGAGGTGGCTGGGTTTGGGGTGGAAGTGCAGGTTTGGGGTGGAAGTGCAGGTTTGGGGGGGGTGTCCCGGGGTCTGGGGGTCTCTCCTGGCTCTGGGGGTGTTCCCTGGCTCTGGGGGTGTTCCCCATTTTTGGGGTGCCCACCTTGTACCCAATCTGCAGGTGGAGGTCGCTGGGGTTGGGGTGGAAGTGCAGGTTTGGGGGGGTGTCCCTGAGTTTGGGGGTCTCTCCTGGCTCTGGGGGTGTGTCCCTGGGCCTGGGGGTGCCCTGGGGGGGGTTGGGGTGCCCTGGGTGGTTTTGGGGTGCCCTGGGGGGCTCTGGGGTGCCCACCTTGTACCCAATCTGCAGGTGGAGGTCACTGGGTTTGGGGTGGAAGTGCAGGTTTGGGGGGGGTGTCCCGGGGTCTGGGGGTCTCTCCTGGCTCTGGGGGTGTGTCCCTGGGCCTGGGGGTGCCCTGGGGGGATTTAGGGTGCCCTGGGGGCTCTGGAGTGCCCACCTTGTAGCCGATCTGCAGGTGGAGGTCGCTGGGCTTGGGGTGGAAGCGCAGGTCGATCCTGTCCCCGTTGTCCCTGATGATGTACTTGGCCCCCGGGTACTGACTGTTCCCCCTCCTCACCAGCTCCTGCAGCCTGGGGGGGACATTGGGGGGCTCAGGGGAGGGGTTGGGGGGTCCCCACCTGTCCCCAGAGTCACCCCCGGGGGGGATTGGGGACCCCCAGGGCCAGCCTGGGGGATTTGAACGGCGCTTGGAGTCGTTCTGAGCGACCGAGACCCCCCCAAATAACTCCTGGGGTCTCCCAAAGCACCCCCCAAATGGCCTCAGCCTCCCCCAAAGCCCACCCAGAACCCCAAAAGCCCCTCCAAATCCCCCCAGAACTGCCCCAAACCCCCCTAAAGCCCCTCCAAACCCCCCCGAACTGCCCCAAACCCCCCAGATCTGCCCCAAGCCCCTCCAAATCCCCTCCAAATCTACCCCAAACCCCCCCAGATCCCCTCCAAACCCCCCCAGATCTGCCCCAAACCCCTCTAGATCTGCCCTAAATCCCCCCAGAACTGCCCCAACCCCCCCAAATCCCCTCCAACACCCCCCAAAGCCCCACCTGTCGATGTTGAAGGGGGTGACAATCTCAGCAAAGGTCATGTCGGCAGCGATGGACCGCGGGACCCCCACCCCAAACCTGCCCCAAACCCCCCCAGATGTCCCCCAAACCCCCTCAGAACTGCCCCAAACCCCCCCAAATCCCCTCCAACCCCCCCAAAGCCCCACCTGTCGATGTTGAAGGGGGTGACAATCTCAGCAAAGGTCATGTTGGCAGCGATGGACCCTGAGACCCCCACCCCAAACCTGCCCCAAACCCCCCCAGATCCACCCCAAACCCCCCCAAAGCCCCTCCAACCCCCCCAAAGCCCCACCTGTCGATGTTGAAGGGGGTGACAATCTCAGCAAAGGTCATGTTGGCAGCGATGGACCGCGGGACCCCCACTTGGTCGATGGCCAGGTTGGGGTCGGGGGTGATGACGGTGCGGGCCGAGAAATCCACCCTCTTGCCCATGAGGTTGCCCCTCACCCGGCCCTCCTTCCCCTTCAGCCGCTGCTTCAGGGACTTCAGGGGCCGCCCCGACTTCTGCATGGCCTGGGGGGGGGCAGAAAATGGGGGTTCAGGGGGGTGGGACCCCCCAAAAACACCCTCCAGATCTGCAGTCCAAGGGGGGACACCCATTGAGCCCCCTGGGAATGTCCCCAGCTCCTGTCGTGGTTTTGGGGTCACAGGAAGGGGATCAAACATTTTGGGGGACCCCCCGAGTTCTGCATGGCCTGGGGGGGCAGAAAATGGGGGTTCAGGGGGGTGGGACCCCCCAAAAACACCCCTGAGACCTGAAATTCTCTGGGGGGACACATTGAACCCCCAGGACCCATCCCTGGATTCCCCTGTGGTTTTGGGGTCACAGGGAGGGGAATCAAACACTTTGGGGGACCCCTTGACTTCTGCATGGCCTGGGGGGGGAGAAAATGGGGGTTCAGGGGGGTGGGACCCCCCAAAACCACCCTCCAGCTCTGCAGTCCAAGGAGGGACACCCATTGGACCCCCTGGGACCCCTCCCTGGGGTCTGCTGGGACTTTGGGGGGCTCAGGGAGGAAATGGGGGCTCAGGGGGCTCCCAAAATGTTTTACCCTTGCCTGTACTGCCCTGCCTGCACCCCTGCCTGCACTCTGCCCCTGCCTGATTGCTGCCTACGAGTTCCTGTACTCTGCCCTGCCTGCACCCTGCCCTGCCTGCACCCTGCCCTACCTACACCCCGCCCTGCCTGCACCCTGCCCTGCCTGCACCCTGCCCTGCCTGCCCTTCCCAGCACACTCAGCCCCTGCCCTGCCCGTCCCCTGACCCTGCCCATCCCCTGCCTGCACTGCCAGCACCTCCTGCCCACCCTGCCTGTCCCCCTGCCTGCACTGCCAGCCCCTGCCTGACCCCCCCCTACCCGTGGTAGGCCAGGCAGCTCGTTGTCCACCATGGTGGCCACGTGGAACTGCAGCAGCTTCACGTCCTCGGCGATGACGTGGGGCCACCCCCTGCCTGTCCACCTCCCCAAACCCCTCTGGGAACCCCCCAAACCCCTCTGGGACCCCCCAAAGTCCCCCAAAATCCCCCCCATACCCGTGGTAGGCCGGGCAGCTCGTTGTCCACCACGGTGGCCACGTGGAACTGCAGCAGTTTGACGTCCTCAGTGACAACACGGGGCCACCCCCTGCCTGTGACCCCCCTAAACCACTCTGTAACCCCCCCAAACCCTCGTGTGACCCCCCCAGAGCCCCCCCTACCCGTGGCAGGCCGGGCAGCTCGTTGTCCACCACGGTGGCCACGTGGAACTGCAGCAGCTTCACGTCCTCGGCGATGACGTGGGGCCACCCCCTGCCTGTCCACCTCCCCAAACCCCTCTGGGAACCCCCCAAACCCCTCTGGGACCCCCCAAAGTCCCCCAAAATCCCCCCCATACCCGTGGTAGGCCGGGCAGCTCATTGTCCACCACAGTGGCCACATGGAACTGCAGCAGCTTGACGTCCTCAGTGACAACGTGGGGCCACCTCCCCTGCCTGTGACCCCCCTAAACCACCCTGTAACCCCCCCAAAACCCTCGTGTGACCCCCCCAGAGCCCCCCCCTACCCGTGGCAGGCCGGGTAGCTCGTTGTCCACCATGGTGGCCACGTGGAACTGCAGCAGCTTGACGTCCTCGGCGATGACGTGCGCGGCCGCCCCGTTCTGCTCGTTGCGCCGCAGTTGGTTGTTGATCTTGACGATGTCGGCCAGTTTGTGGGTCAGGTCGTCCTGGGGGGGACCCCAAAATCAGCGGGGGGGGGGTCCCAAAATTAGTGGGGGGGTCCCAAAATTAGCGGGGGAATCCCAAAATTAGTGGGGGAGTCCCAAATTTTAATTAACGGGGGGGTTGATCTCACTGGGAGGAGCCGTGGGGTGACACGGGTGGGGGGCACCTCAAAGGGTGTTGGGGGGCACCCCTAAAAGGGATTGGGGAGCCCAAGAATTGGGGAGGCCCCAAAAGGTGCCAGGGACAGCGATTCCCACCCTGGCACCCCCCAGAACCCTCCTGGTGCCCGGCTGGTGGGGGGCACAGGCAGGAAGGGATGTGGGCACCCCACTGCCCCAGGGACCCCAAAGGCTGCCACAAGGACCCCAAGGCCTGGTCCAGGACCCCAGGACCCACCCTGGCACCCCAATACCCACCCAGGGACCCCCCAAATGCCCACCTGGTTGCGGGCAGAGCCCTCCATCATCACAGCAGGGTGCAAGGATGGGGGGGCATGGGCACACCCCTGCCCAGCCAGAGACCCCAATATCACCCTAATGCCCACCCTGAGACCCCAATACCCACCCTGGGACACCAATATCCACTCTGGGACCCCAATACCCACTCAGGGACCCCCCAAACTCCCTCTGGTGCCCACCTGGTTGCGGGCAGAGCCCTGCATGACCACAGCCGGGCGCACGGACAGGGGGGGCACAGGCAGACTCCTGCCCACCCTGAGACCCCAATACCCACTCTGGGACCCCAATACCCACTCAGGAACCCCAATACCCACCCTGGGACCCCCCAAACCCTCTCTGGTGTCCACCTGGTTGCGGGCAGAGCCCTGCATGACCACAGCCGGGCGCACGGACAGGGGGGGCACAGGCAGACTCCTGCCCACCCTGAGACCCCAATATCACCCCAATACCCACCCTGGAACCCCAATACCCACCCAGGAACCCCAATACCCACCCAAGGACCCCAATACCCACCCAGGAACCCCAACACCCACTCTGGGACCCCCTGGGACCCCCCAAACCCTCTCTGGTGCCCACCTGGTTGCGGGCCGAGCCCTGCATGACGACGGCGGGGCGCACGGACAGGGGGGGCACGGGCAGCACGGTGCCCCAGGGACCCCAATATCACCCCAATACCCACCCAGGAACCCCAATACCCACCCTGGGACCCCCCAAACTCCCACCTGGTTGCGGGCAGAGCCCTGCATGACCACAGCCGGGCGCACGGACAGGGGGGGCACGGGCAGCACGGTGCAGACCCTCAGACCCCAATATCACCCCAATACCCACCCTGGGACCCCCCAAACCCCCACCTGGTTGCGGGCCGAGCCCTGCATGACGACGGCCGGGCGCACGGACAGGGGGGGCACGGGCAGAACGGTGCAGACCCTCACACCCCAATATCACCCCAATACCCATTCTGGGACCCCAATACCCACCCAGGAACCCCAATACCCACCCAGGAACCCCAATACCCACCCAGGAACCCCAACACCCACTCTGGGACCCCCTGGGACCCCCCAAACCCTCTCTGGTGCCCACCTGGTTGCGGGCCGAGCCCTGCATGACGACGGCGGGGCGCACGGACAGGGGGGGCACGGGCAGCACGGTGCCCCAGGGACCCCAATATCACCCCAATACCCACCCAGGAACCCCAATACCCACCCAGGAACCCCAATACCCACCCTGGGACCCCCCAAACTCCCACCTGGTTGCGGGCAGAGCCCTGCATGACCACAGCCGGGTGCACGGACAGGGGGGGCACGGGCAGCACGGTGCAGACCCTCAGACCCCAATATCACCCCAATACCCACCCAGAGACCCCCCAAACCCCCACCTGGTTGCGGGCCGAGCCCTGCATGACCACAGCCGGGCGCACGGACAGGGGGGGCACGGGCAGCACGGTGCAGACCCTCACACCCCAATATCACCCCAATACCCATTCTGGGACCCCAATACCCACTCAGGGACCCCCCAAACCCCCACCTGGTTGCGGGCCGAGCCCTGCATGACGACGGCCGGGCGCACGGACAGGGGTGGCACGGGCAGCACGGTGCCCCAGGGACCCCAATACCCACTCAGGGACCCCCCAAGCCCCCTTTGGTGCCCACCTGGTTGCGGGCCGAGCCCTGCATGACGACGGCGGGGCGCACGGACAGGGGGGGCACGGGCAGCACGGTGCCCCAGGGACCCCAATATCACCCCAATACCCACCCAGGAACCCCAATACCCACCCTGGGACCCCCCAAACTCCCACCTGGTTGCGGGCAGAGCCCTGCATGACCACAGCCGGGCGCACAGACAAGGGGGGGCACGGGCAGCACGGTGCAGACCCTCACACCCCAATATCACCCCAATACCCATTCTGGGACCCCAATACCCACTCAGGGACCCCCCAAACCCCCACCTGGTTGCGGGCCGAGCCCTGCATGACCACAGCCGGGCGCACGGACAGGGGGGGCACGGGCAGCACGGTGCAGACCCTCAGACCCCAATATCACCCCAATACCCACCCTGGGACCCCCCAAACCCCCACCTGGTTGCGGGCCGAGCCCTGCATGACGACGGCGGGGCGCACGGACAGGGGGGGCACGGGCAGCACGGTGCAGACCATCCACTCGGGGCGGGCGAACTTGGGGTCCATGCCCAGCACGAAGCACTCCTCGTCCGAGATGCGCTTGAAGATCTCGTGCACCCGCTCGGGGCTCAGCAGGATCTTCTTCTCCTGGGAATCCTCGTTGACGTGTTTCCACTCGGCGTAGAGCTCCAGCCCCGAGCGCCGGATCCGCGGCTGGTACCGCCCGCACCCCCCGTGGCCCTGGGGGGCATTAATGGGGTAAAAGGGGCATTAACGGGGTCCCAGGGGCACTGACCCACGGGGGCTGGTACCGCCCGCACCCCCCGTGGCCCTGGGGGGCATTAATGGGGCAAAAGGGGCATTAACGGGGTCTCAGGGGCACTGACCCACGGGGGCTGGTACTGCCCGCACCCCCCGTGGCCCTGGGGGGCAAAAAACGGGGCATTAACGGGGGAAAAGGGGTGTTAATGGGGTCAAAGGGGTATTAATAGGGTCACACGGGCATTAACAGGGGGTTAAAAGGGGCATTAATGGGGTAAAAGGGGCATTAACAAAGTTCCAAGGGCTGGTACCGCCCACACCCCCCGTGGCCCTGGGGGGCAAAAAACGGGGCATTATTGGGGTAAAAGGGGCATTAATGGGGTAAAAGGGGCATTAACAGAGGCTTAAAAGGGGCATTAATGGGGTAAAAGGGGCATTAACAGGGTCCCAGGGGCACTGACCCACAGGGGTTGGTACTGCCCACACCCCCCGTGGCCCTGGGACTCCAGAGGTGGATTTTGGGACTCCAGAGGTGGATTTTGGGACTCCAGAGGTGGATTTTGGGGCTCCAGGGCTGGGTTTTGAGACTCCAGGGCTGCATTTTGGGACTCCAGGGCTGCATTTTGGGGCTCCAGGGCTGCATTTTGGGGCTCCAGAGGTGGATTTGGGGACTCCAGGACTGGATTTGGGGACTCCAGGACTGGATTTGGGGACTCCAGGACTGGATTTTCAGGGTCCAGAGGTGGATTTTGGTGCCCAGGGCTGGATTTTGAGGGTCTGAGGGTGAATCTGGGGACCAAGGGCTGGATTTTGGGACTCCAGGGCTGGATTTTGGGACTCCAGAGGTGGATTTTGGGACTCCAGGGCTGGATTTTGGGACTCCAGGGCTGGATTTTGGGGCTCCAGGGCTGGATTTTGGGGTGCCCACCTTCTCCTTGGTGAGGTCCTCGTCGCCCTCGGGCTGCTCCACCCCAAATTTGTGGTCCATCTCCTCGCCCCCCTCGCAGATGTTCTTGCCCTTGCACAGGTCGTACACGTGGGTCAGCCTCTTCTTGGGCTGCCCCTTGGACTTGCCCAGGATGTCCTTGATCTTGGGGTTGTTCTGCCCAAAAAAACACACCGGTTTGGGGTCAGAAAGGGTCATTTTGGGGTCATGGAGCAGCTTGGGGTCAGAAAAGTTGGGTTTGGGGTTACAAAAGTGGGGTTTGGGGTCACTAAAGTTGGGTCTGGGGTCACTAAAGTTGGGTTTGGAGTTACAAGAGTTGGGTTTGGGGTCACTAAAGTTGGGTCTGGGGTCACTAAAGTTGGGTCTGGGGTTACAAAAGTTGGGTTTGGGTCACTAAAGTTGGGTTTGGGGTCACTAAAGTTGGGTTTGGGGTCACTAAAGTTGGGTTTGGAGTTACAAGAGTTGGGTTTGGGTTCACTAAAGTTGGGTTTGGGGTCACTAAAGTTGGGTTTGGAGTTACAAGAGTTGGGTTTGGGGTCACTAAAGTTGGGTTTGGGGTCACTAAAGTTGGGTTTGGAGTTACAAGAGTTGGGTTTGGGTTCACTAAAGTTGGGTTTGGGGTCACTAAAGTTGGGTTTGGGGTCACTGAAGTTGGGTCTGGGGTCACTAAAGTTGGGTTTGGAGTTACAAGAGTTGGGTTTGGGGTCACTAAAGTTGGGTTTGGGGTTACAAAAGTGGGGTTTGGGGTCACTAAAGTTGGGTTTGGGGTCACTAAAGTTGGGTTTGGAGTTACAAGAGTTGGGTTTGGGTTCACTAAAGTTGGGTTTGGGGTCACTAAAGTTGGGTTTGGGGTCACTAAAGTTGGGTCTGGGGTCACTAAAGTTGGGTCTGGGGTCACTAAAGTTGGGTTTGGAGTTACAAGAGTTGGGTTTGGGGTTACAAGAGTTGGGTTTGGGGTCACTAAAGTTGGGTTTGGGGTCACTAAAGTTGGGTTTGGGGTCACCGAAGTTGGGTTTGGGGTCACTAAAGTTGGGTTTGGGGTCACTAAAGTTGGGTTTGGAGTCAAAAAGGGTCATTTGGGGTCACATGGTGGTTTTGGGGTTGTTAAAATCGGGTTTGGGGGTCACTAAAATGGGGTTTGGGGTCACTAAAATCAGTCTTGGGGTGACAAAAGTCGGGTTTGGGGTCACTAAAGGCAAGTTTGAGGGCCCTAAAGTCAGGTTTGGGGTTCCTAAAGTCGGGTTTGGGGTCTCTCCCTGGTCCCTCCCCATCTCCAGGGCTCCAAGGACCACCTGGCAGGTGACAACCCCGTGTGTCCCCAAGTCCTGTCACCTGCCCTTGATGCCCCCCAACTCTGTCACCCCCTCTTGGTGTCCCCTCACTTTGTCACCCCCTTTGGTTGTCCCCCCACTCTGTCACCTTTTCTTGGTGTCCCCCCCCTTTGTCACCCTCTTTGGTTGTCCCCCAACACTGTCACCTCCTCTCTGGGGTGTCCCCTCACTTTGTCACCCCCTCTTTGGTGTCCCCCCACTCTGTCACCTCCTCTCTGGGGTGTCCCCCCACTTTGTCACCCTCTTTGGTGTCCCCCCACTATGTCACCCTCTCTTTGGTTGTCCCCTCACTTTGTCACCCCCTTTTGGTTGTCCCCCAACCCTGTCACCCCCTCTTGGTGTCCCCCCAACTCTTGTCCCCTGTTCTCTGGGGTGTCCCCCCACTTTGTCATGCCCTCTTTGGTGTCCCCCAACTCTGTCACCCCCTCTTGGTGTCCCCCCAACTCTGTCACCCCCTCTTGGTGTCCCCTCACTCTGTCATCTGTTCTCTGGGGTGTCCCCCCAACTCTGTCACCCCCTCTGGGGTGTCCCCTCACTTTGTCACCCCCTTTTGGTTGCCCCCCAACCCTGTCACCCCCTCTTGATGTCCCCCCAACTCTTGTCCCCTGTTCTCTGGGGTGTCCCCCCACTTTGTCACCCCCTTTTGGTTGTCCCCTCACTCTGTCCCCCCCCTCTTTCATTGCCCTCCCCACTCTGTCACCCCCCACCCCACCCCAGCACCCCCAAACCCCCCCAGGTGCCACCACCCCCCCGGTTGCCCCCTCCCCTCCCCAGCCCCTCCTGGCTGTGGTTTTGGGGAGCCCCCCCCGTGTTTCTGGGGGTGTTTCTGGGGGTGTTTCTGGGGGTCTCACCGAGTCCACGAGCAGTTTGGAGCAGAAGAAGCAGACACAGCGCAGGATCTTCATGGTCTTGCCCAGGAAGCCCACGTGGAACACGGGCTTGGCCAGCTCGATGTGCCCAAAGTGCCCCGGGCACTCCGTCATGTTCCCTGCGGGCACCGGGGGCAGGGGGTCACGCTGGGGGGCTTGGGGGGCACTGAGGGGGGTTTGGGGGCACCACAGCGGGGTCTGGGGACACAAAGAGTCATTATGTGTCACCACAGGGGGGTTTGGGGGCACTAAAGTCAGGTTTGGGGACACTGAAAGTGGGTTTGGGGACATTAGAGGTGGGTTTGGGGTCACCACAGGGGGGTTTGGGGGCACTAAAGGGGGGTTTGGGGTGACAAAGGGTCATTTTGGGTCACTAATGGTGGGTTTGGGGTCACTGAAGGTGGGTTTAGGGACACAAAGGGTCATTTTGGGTCACTAAAGGTGGGTTTGGGGTCACCACAGTGGGGTTTGGGGGCACTAAAGTCAGGTTTGGGGTGACAAAGGGTCATTTGGGGTCACTAACAGTGGGTTTGGGGTCGCTAGAGAGGGGTTTGGGGACACTAGAGGGGGGTTTGGGGACACTGAAGGTGGGTTTGGGGTGACAAAAGGTCATTTTGGGTCACTAAAGGTGGGTTTGGGGGCACTAGAGGTGGGTTTGGGGACACTAAAGGTGGGTTTAGGGACACAGAGGGTCATTTTGGGTCACTAACAGTGGGTTTGGGGTGACAAAGAGTCATTTTGGATCACTAAAGGTGGGTTTGGGGACACTGGAAGTGGGTTTGGGGACACAAACGGTCATTTTGGGGTCACTAAAGTCAAGTTTGGGGACACAAAGGGTCATTTTGGGTCACTGAAGGTGGGTTTGGGGACACAAAGGGTCATTTGGGGTCACTAAAGGTGGGTTTGGGGTCACTAAAGGGGGGTTTGGGGTCACTAAAGGTGGGTTTGGGGACACTGAAGGTGGGTTTGGGGTCACTAAAGGTGGGTTTGGGGACACTGAAGGTGGGTTTGGGGTCACTAAAGGTGGGTTTGGGGACACAAAGAGTCATTTTGGGGTCATTGACGTCAGGTTTGGGGTCACTAAAGTCGAGTTTGGGATCACTAAAATTGAGTTTGGGGATCCAGGGTCCCCCACGGGGGGGGGTTTGGGGGCCCAGGACTCTCCCATGAGAATTTAGGGGTTCAGGGTCCCCCACGGGGGAGGGTTTTGGGGGCCCAGGACCCCTCCTGGGGGTGTTTTGGGGGCCCAGCCCCCCCCCTCACCAGCGCAGGTCTGGCAGCGCCCCGTCCTCTCGATGACGCCCTGCCGGGGGTCCATGAGCCCCCCCAGTTTGGGGCGGCCCCCCCTCGGTGGTCTCGGGGTATTTGATGCCCCCCTCGGTCACAGACATCCGTTTCTGGGGGAGGGGGGGGAAAAAAAGGGGGCAACTGAGGCACGTGGGGACCCCCCAGACCCCCCAATTCATCCACGAGACCCCCCAGCACCCCAAGAACCCCAACTCACCCCCCCAGAACCCCAAAAGGGGGGGACACCCTAAGTTACCCTCCCCAGGTGAGCACGACCACCTCAATGCACCCCAAAAGTCTCACACCCCCTGGACACCCCCTGAGATCCCCCCCCTGGCCCTTCAGGGGGTGTCCAGGGACCCCAAAACCCCTCCAGGGATCCCAATAACCCTTCAGGGACCCCAAAACCCCTCCAGGGACCCCAAAACCTCTTCAGAAATCCCAATAACCCTTCAGGGACCCCAAAACCCCTCCAGGGACCCCCAAAACTCCTCCAGAAATCCCAATAACCCTTCAGGGACCCCAAACCTTTCAGGGCACCCCCGGGGACCCACACGGCTCTTCAGGGGGTCCCAGGGACCCCCAAAGGGACCCCCCAAAAGGTTTGACACCTCTGGGGAGTCCAAATCACCCCTTTTAGAGGGTCCCTGGGTGGGGGCTGTCCAGGGACCCCAAAGTCCCTCCAGGCACCCCAAGACCCCTCCAGGGGACCCCCAGGGACCCCAAAACCTTTTCAGACCCCCCTCCAAGACGCTTCCAAAGACCCCTCCTGGCCCTCCAGGACACCCCAAAGCTTTTCCAGAGGTTCCCTGAGCACCCCCAGGGACCCCCAAACCCTTCCAGGGCACCCTGAGCCACTCCCAGGGACCCCAAAGCTCTTTCAGAGCCCCCCTAAAGACCCTCAGGAACCCCAACCCTCCTTCACAACCCCCCGAAGCTCTTCTAGAGACCCCCCGGGTGCCCCCAGGAACCCCAAAACCCCTCCAGGGCCCCTCAAAGCTCTTCTAGAGGCCTCCTGGGCACCCCAAGGACCCCAAATCCCCTCCAGGACACTCTGAGCCACTCCCAGGGACCCCTAAACCACTCCAAAGACCCCTGGGCACCCCCAGGGATCCCGAAACCCTTTCAAAGCACCACAAAGTTCTTCCAGAGCCCCCCTGAACCACTCCCAGGAAACCCAAAGACCCCCAGACACCCTGAGCCACTCTCAGGGACCCCAAATCCCCTCCAGGGCATCCCAGTGCCCTTCCAGAGACCCCCCTAAACACCCTCGGGGACCCCAAACCCCCTTCAGGGCTCCCCGAGCCACTCCCAGGGAAGCCAAACACCCCCGGACACCTTGAGCTACTTCCAGGGGCCCCAAAGCCCCTCCAGGGCACCCCAATGCTCTTCCAGGGGCTCCTTGAGGTCCCCAACACCTTCCAGACCCCCCTGTCCACCCCAAGACCCCCCAAACCCCCTCAGGACCCCCCCAAACCCCTCACGCGTTCACTCCTCCGGGCCTGCGGGGGGCGCTGTCCTCCCCCCTCCCAGGGGCCGCTCCGTCCCCCCCTCTCGGTGCCCCCGGCGCCATTTCCCGCCGCCGCTTCTCCCTCAGCCGCCGGCCCCGCTCCCCGCCCGGGCCCCGGTACCATCTCATCGGGGCTGAGGATGCCGAACTGGACCCGTTTGATGGTTCGCAGCGGGCAGGCGCTGTCGCCCGAGGGCGGTCCGCCGTGCATGGCGCCGCTTGGGGGGGGGGGTCGCGGCCTGGCGCCGCTCAGGCTGCTCAAAATAAACCTTTTCACCCTTTGGGGGGGGTTAATTAAACCCCGCCCGGGACTTCTGAGGGGAGCGCCCCCTCAGAGCCCCTCACGGAGCCCCCGGCCGGAGCCCCCCCCTTTTTAGCTCCGGCCGCTCCGCGCTCACGGCGCGACTGAAGAGTATGGGGCGCCCGCGCCACCTTTTATAGACTCGGCCCCCGCGCGCCGCCGAAAGGGGGCGTGGCCGGAGCGTACCAAGCGCCTCACGGCCCAAAGGGGGCGACGGAAGAGAATCCGCCGGGCGAGGAGGGAGCGGCGCGGCGCGCGATGGCGTCTGAGGGAAGCGGAGAGAGGGAAGGGGAGAAAGAGGCGGCGGCCGCGCCCTGAGACCCCCGCGGGACGCGCCGCGGCAGAACCTCCACCCCGCTCCGGCGCGGTGAGATCGCCTCATGAATAATTCATAAGCGAAGCCACGCCCCCCGCGCCCGAGCTGGGGGAGATCGCGGGGGCGACCGGAGGGTGACGGAGATTGACGGAAATGGCCGAAGCGCTGACGAGGGTGGGCGGAGATCCCCGAAGGGCCGCCGGGGGGTAACGGAAATGGCCGAAGT
>NW_026138262.1:0-164578 GCF_025592945.1 Manacus candei
AAAAACAAAAACGCCTCTCCCCGCCCCCCTCGTTTAAATAAGGGTGTGTTTTGCCCCAAAACCGGGGGGCGTGTCCCCGCGCCCTGCCCGCCCCCCCGGGCCGTCCCCATTGGCCGCGCCGCCGTTGTCGCGGGTGACGGGGACGCGGCGGGGCCGCCGCGCTCGGAGCGCGCCCGGGAGCGGCCGCGGGGGGGGGGGGGGGTGTCCATGGGAGCCATGGGAGCCACCGGGAACACCGGGAATACCGGGAATACCGGGAGCAGCGGGCAGCGGTAGAGCCGCCGCGGATCATGGCGGAGAGGTGAGAGCCGGCACCGCGCCCGGGGGGGGGGCTCGGGGGGATTTGGGGGGGGTCCGGGGTGGGGTGGGGTGGGGGGGGGGCTGCACCCGCCGCTCGAAGGGATCCGCACCCCCCAAACCCGCTCTGGGGGTGGGGGAGCGTCTTGTCCGCCCCCCTTTTCCCCTATAGAGGTTATGGGGGTTTCCCCCCCCCCCCCGCTTTGAGGTGCCCTTGGGGGGTCTTTGCCCCCCCCCCAACCCCCCATCAGCACTTTTGGGGGGTCTCTGCGCCCGTCCGGTGGTTCCTCCTGGCGGGAGGGCGCGTTCGGGGGGCTCCACCTGGATTTTTGGGGGGGTGGCGGAGGTGGGGGGGGAGGGGGCGTCCCCACCTGAGCCGCGCCGAGGTGCGGGTTTGGGCGGCGGATCCCAAACCCACCCCCCAGCTCCTTCTCCCGGATTTTGGCGCATGGGAGGGGGGGCTGGATGCGCCCACCTGGATCCCCGGGGCTGCGGGATGGAGCTGGGAATGGGAATGGGGGGGGAACGGAGCTCAACCCCACCCTGGCGTTGGGAAAAGGGGGGGGGGGAGGGCGGCTGGATCCCATCCTGCTCCTTGGGAAGGGGCTCGGGGAGGGGCTGGAGCCCACCCTGTTCCTCATGGAGGGGCTGGAGCCCACCTTGGTACCCTTGGAGGGGTCGGATCCCACCCTGTTCCCTTTGGAAGGGCTGGAGCCCACCCTGTTTCTCATGGAGGGGCTGGATCCCACCCTGTTACCCTTGGATCCCACCCTGTTCCCTTTGGAGGGGCTGGATCCCACCCTGTTACCCTTGGAGGGGTCAGATCCCAGCCTGTTCCTCATGGAGGGGTCGGATCCCACCCTATTCCTTCTGGAGGGGCTGGATCCCACCCTGTTACCCTTGGATCCCACCCTGTTCCCTTTGGAGGGGGTTCTGGGGGTGCTGGATCCCACTCTCTTCCCTGGGGGGGGGGTTGGATCCCCGTTCCCTGCTCCTTGTGGTGGGAGGTTGTCGAGAGGCTGGAGCCCACCCTGTTCCATTTGGAGGGGTCAGATCCCACCCTGTTCCCATGGAGGGGCTGGATCCCATCCTGCTCCCTTTGGAGTGAGGTTTGGAGGGGTCAGATCCCACCCTGCTCCCCATGAAAAGGCTGGATCCCACTCTGTTCCCCTTGGAAAGGTTGGATCCCCCCCTAATCCCCATGGAAAGGTTGGATCCCCCCCTAATCCCCATGGAAAGGTTGGATCCCCCCCTAATCCCCATGGAAAGGTTGGATCCCATCTTGTTCCCCATGGAAAGGCTGGATCCCATCTTGTTCCCCATGGAAAGGTTGGATCCCCCCCTAATCCCCATGGAAAGGTTGGATCCCCCCCTAATCCCCATGGAAAGGCTGGATCCCCCCCTGATTCCCATGGAAAGGCTGGATCCCCCCCTAATCCCCATGGAAAGGTTGGATCCCCCCCTGCTCCCCTTGGAAAGGTTGGATCCCCCCCTAATCCCCATGGAAGGGCTGGATCCCCCCCTAATCCCCATGGAAAGGTTGGATCCCCCCCTAATCCCCATGGAAAGGTTGGATCCCCCCCTAATTCCCATGGAAGGGCTGGATCCCCCCCTAATCCCCATGGAAAGGCTGGATCCCCCCCTAATCCCCATGGAAAGGTTGGATCCCCTCCTAATCCCCATGGAAGGACTGGATCCCCCCCTAATCCCTATGGAAAGGTTGGATCCCCTCCTAATCCCCATGGAAAGGTTGGATCCCCCCCTAATCCCCATGGAAGGGCTGGATCCCCCCCTGCTCCCCATGGAAAGGCTGGATCCCCCCCTAATCCCCTGGGGGGGTTTGGAAGGGCTGGATCCAGCCCCGACCTTCTCCCCGCGGATCCTCCGCGCGGGGGGGGTTTGGAAGGAGGGAGGGGGGGGCGGTTTCTCCCCGGGATGGATCCCGCGGGATCCGGGAGGTGTTTTCCTGGAGGTCCGAGGTGTGGCAGGGCCGGGGGGGAGGGGGAGGGGTGGGAATGGGTGTGGATGCGGGGCTGGAGCCGGGTGGGATCGGGGGGGGGGGGTGGGGGGATGTGGGGGGGCTGCAGCGGGGGATGCGCAGCGCTGGAATTCGGGGCGGGATTGGGAAGCGTGGGGGGGGGGATCCACCGGCCTTGGAATGATGGAGGAGGGGGGGGGGGAACCCTCCCGAGTTGTGCCGGGATCGATGGATCGATGGATCGATGGATGGATTGATGGATTGATGGATTGATGGATTGATTGATTCCACACGGACGGCGGGGTTTTTTCCCTCCTCCCTGCGCCGCTTCCCCCCCCCCTTCCCTCCCTTTCCCTCCCTTCCCTCCCTTCCCTTCCGATCCCGATCCCTGCCTTCTCCTGCCGGCCGGGAAAAAGCTGCAGGGTGGGAAATGGTCCCGATTTCTTTATTTATTTATCCCGAGCCCTCCTTCTCTCCCCTCCCTCCTTCTCGAGGAACCCCTTGAGTGACCTCTGCGGAATCCGCGGGGAATGCGCGGGGAATGCGCCGGGAATGCGCCGGGAATGCGCCGGGAATGCACCGGGAATGCTCCGGCTCCTCACCTGGAACGCGCAGCTGGGCGGGATTAAGGGGGGGGGGGTGGGGAATAAATATAATCCCGGTTTTCCATCGGGAATGGGGGGATTGGGGACGTCCGGGGGGAGCTGGGGGGGACCTGCTAGCAGCAGGTGGCCGGGGAAGGGTTGGGAAAAGCGGGATGGGAGGTTGGGAAAAGTGGGATAGGAGGTTTAGAAAAGTGGGATGGGAGGTTTGGAAAAGCGAGATGGGAGGTTGGGAAAAGTGGGATGTGAGGTTGGGAAAAGTGGGATGGGAGGTTGGGAAAAGCGGGATGTGAGGCTTGGAAAAGCGAGATGTGAGGTTTGGAAAAGTGGGATGGGAGGCCGAGCTCGGCACCGTCGGATCCGTGTCCGTCCCAGGATGGAGGTCGGTTGGTCTCCTTCCTCCATGGAATGTCTTGGGTTGGTCGGTCTCCTTCTTCCCTGGAATGCCTTTGCTTGGTTGGTCTCCTTCCTCCCTGGAATGTCTTGGGTTGGTCGGTCTCCTTCTTCCCTGGAATGCCTTTGCTTGGTTGGTCTCCTTCCTCCCTGGAATGTCTTGGGTTGGTCGGTCTCCCTCCTCCATGGAATGTCTTGGGTTGGTCTCCTTTCTCCATGGAATGTCTTGGGTTGATTGGTTGGTCTCCCTCCTCCATGGAACATCCTTGGTCGGTCTCCCTCCTCCCTGGAATGTCTTGGCTTGGTTGGTCTCCTTTCTCCATGGAGTGTCTTTGGCTGGTTGGTCTCCCTCCTCCCTGGAATGCCTTTGGTTGGTCTCCTTCCTCCCTGGAATGTCTTGGCTTGGTTGGTCTCCTTCCTCCATGAAATGTCTTGGATTGGTTGGTCTCCTTCTTCCCTGGAATGTCTTGGCTTGGTTGATCTCCTTTCTCCATGGAGTGTCTTTGGCTGGTTGGTCTCCCTCTTCCCTGGAATGTCTTGGGTTGGTTGGTCTCCCTCCTCCATGGAATGTCTTGGGTTGGTTGGTCTCCTTCTTCCCTGGAATGTATTTGGATGGTTGGTCTCCTTCCTCCATGAAATGTCTTGGCTTGGTTGGTTGGTCTCCCTCCTCCATGGAATGCCTTTGCTTGGTTGGTCTCCTTCCTCCCTGGAATGTCTTGGGTTGGTCGGTCTCCCTCCTCCATGGAATGTCTTTGGTTGGTCTCCTTCCTCCCTGGAATGTCTTGGGTTGATTGGTTGGTCTCCTTCCTCCATGGAGTGTCTTGGGTTGGTCTCCTTCTTCCATGGAATATCTTTGGTTGGTTGGTCTCCCTCCTCCCTGGAATGCCTTGGGTTGGTTGGTCTCCCTCCTCCCTGGAATGCCTCTCCCGGTGGGTGCTCTCCGATGCTCCACGATCCCTAAAAACCCATTGGGATTGCGCCTTCCCGCGGGCCTGGAGAGCCGGAGTTTTGTGGGGCCGGAGGGAAATTCCTGGTTTTTGGGGGGGAGGGAGGAACGTCGGGATTCGGTCACGGACGGGGATGGACACGGGGATGGGAGACCCGGGAATGTTTGTGCGGGATGTGGTTTTAGGGCGGCTGGAAAGGACGGGTTATTCCGTGTTATTCCGTGTTATTCCGTGTTATTCCGTGTTATTCCGTGTTATTCCGTGTTATTCCGTGTTATTCCGTGTTATTCCGTGTTGTTATTCTATGTTATTCCATGTATTCCGTGTTATTCCGTGTTATTCCCTGTTTTTGGGGGGAGAAGGGAGAAGGAAGAGGGAGAGCTCCAGGTGGGATTCCAGAGGGAAGCCCAACGGGACGGATCCCACGCGGTGTCCGTGGAATATCCCGGAATCCTGGAATGGTTTGGGGTGGGAGGGGCTGGAAAGGTCCCTTCATTCCTCCCCCTTCCCTGGGATCCCGCTGTCCCGGGCGGCTCCAAGGCCCGGCCGGCCCGGCCTGGAGCTGGAGGGATCCATGAGGATCATCCCAGTCCAGCACTTCCTTCAGCTGATCCCAGCCCTGATCCCGGGAATGCCGAGCGGGAGGAATTTTAGGCCTGGAAGCCTAAATTTGGACGGATTTAACCCCGGGCTGGACTTTGGAGTCGCCGATCCCGCCGGAACCCGGGCTGGGCTTCGGATCCGAGCCAATCCCGAGGGTTTGAGTTGGGAAAGAGCATTCCAGAGCTCTTCCTCTGGGAAGGGAGGGCCTGTGGCGAGGCCCTTGTTTTTTAGGGAAGTCTTTGCCCGGATCCGGGCGCGATTCCCGCCAAAACCTCCCGTGGTCGTTGTGGTGTTTTTCCCGCTGCAAATCCCGACGTTCCGAGGGCTGGGGCTACCCTTGGGAGCAGAGAGGGGTGGGGGAATCGTGGAATCATGGAATCGCTTGGGCTGGGAAAAGACCCTCCAGGTCATCCAGCCCGACCCTGAAAGGTGGGAAGGAGACCCTGGAAGGTCGTCCCAAGTCCTGGTTTTCCAGGAATCCGTGACGACGCAGGCGGGATCGGTCAGTTCATGCTTTCATTTTGGGATGGGGTTTTTTTTGGGATTTAATTTTTCCAGAACTCCACGATAACGAGGACGGGATCGATCAGTTCGCGCTTTCCTTTTGGGATGGGGTTTTTTTTGGGATTTAATTTTTCCAGGAATCCGTGACGATGCGGGCGGGATCGGTCAGTTCGCGCTTTCATTTTGGGGTGGGGTTTTTTTCTTGGGGATTGAATTTCTTCCTGCTGCTCCTCCCTTGGGAAAAGGAGCCGCTTTTTCCCCCCAAAAAGTGGATTTCCTGGATGGCCCTGGGTGGCTGGTGCAGCTCTTGGATTTGCTGGGAATTCTGGGAGGGCTCTGGACCAGCTTTGGGATAATTAGCGAGGATGTTTTCGCGCCGCTGACGACCCTGGAAATGTGGGATGGTGGGAGGGATCCCTGGGGATCATCCCGAGGACTCGGGGGGTGGGTGGGTGGCAAGGCCGACTTTTTAATTCCCGTTTCAAAATAAATCCCTTCTCCCTCCTTCCTCCCTCCCTTATTTTTGGGAATTTGAATAACCCCGTTTGGGGTGGTTTTACCCCTCCTTTGGGAATGTTCACCCCTTCTTTGGGAATGTTCACCCCTTCCTTGGGAATGTTCACCCCTTCCTTGGGAATGTTCACCCCTCCTTTAGGAATGTTCACCCCTCCTTTGGGAATGTTCACCCCTTCCTTGGGAATTTTCTCCCTCCTGTTGGGCATTTTGGACCCTGTTGCTCCAAACCCCCTCCAGCCCGGCCTTGGGCACTTCCAGGCTTGGAATGAGACGATCCTGGAGGTCCCTTCCCACCCAAACAATTCCATGAAAATCTGATCCCCCGGACCAGCAGACCCCCCTCTGGTGGGTTCCACGTTCCGTCGTGCGGGATGATCCCGGCGTTCCCGGACGCAGCTCCAGGGGAGGAATTAATTAATCCCAAATTTTGGGCTCCTCTGGAGCTTTTGGAGGAGCTTTTTCCCAGAGAATCGGGCGGATCCCACATTCCCGTGCCTGGATTCCGAGGTGACCCCCTTAGGCCTTGATCCCAAAGCTCCAGGCCCGTCGGCTCCTGGCACCACCCGGGAATTCCGGCCCGGGAAGGGCTCGGGGGGGTCGGAATCTTGAGCTGTGGGATTGTTGGGAACTCCCCTCCGGAGAGGAATTGCTTTGGCTGGGGAACAGAATTCCCAGATCCCTGCCCCGGGAATTCCTGCTCCTTGTTCAGGTGAACACCTCCCGGGTTGGTCTGGTTCCTAAATTGATGTTTAGGCCAGGAAAGGGGAAGATCCAGGCCCAGTTTCTATGGATAATTCCTCCTGGGTTGTTCTGGTTCCTAAATCAACGTTTAGGCCGGGAAAGGGGAAGATCCAGGCCCAGTTTTCCTGGATAATTCCTCCCAGGTTGTTCTGATTCCTAAATCCATGTGTAGGCCGGGAAAGAGGAAGATCCAGGCCCAGTTTTTATGGATAATTCCTCCCAGGTTGTTCTGGTTCCTAAATCAACGTTTAGGCCGGGAAAGGGGAAGATCCAGGCCCAGTTTCTATGGATAATTCCTCCCAGGTTGTTCTGACTCCTAAATCCACGTTTAGGCCGGGAAAGAGGAAGATCCAGGCCCAGTTTTCCTGGATAATTCCTCCTGGGTTGTTCTGGTTCCTAAATCAACGTTTAGGCCGGGAAAGGGGAAGATCCAGGCCCAGTTTCTATGGATAATTCCTCCCAGGTTGTTCTGACTCCTAAATCCATGTTTAGGCTGGGAAAGGGGAAGATCCAGGCCCAGTTTCTATGGATAATTCCTCCCAGGTTGTTCTGACTCCTAAATCCACGTTTAGGCTGGGGAAGGGTAAGATCCAGGCCCAGTTTTCCTGGATAATTCCTCCTGGGTTGTTCTGGTTCCTAAATCAACGTTTAGGGCGGGAAAGGGGAAGATCCAGGCCCAGTTTTCCTGGATAATTCCTCCCAGGTTGTTCTGGTTCCTAAATCCACGTTTAGGCTGGGGAAGGGGAAGATCCAGGGCCGGTTTTCCTGGATAATTCCTCCCTCTCCCGTGAGTTTAGTTCTGGTTTAGGGCTGGCTTAGGCCGGGTTTAACTCCCCCAACCACCCCTGCGAGGCCAAATCCTGGCGGAGCCTCCTTCCCCCGGGGAAAAAAAGGAAGGATTTGGGGATCCCACCTCTGGGAATTTGGGAAACCCCCCCCAAAAAAACCCCCTTGAAATGAAAACCCCCCAAAAAAAACCCTTGAAATGAAAACCCCCCGGACCCGAAGGAGGAATTCGGGAGGGATGGGGGTCCCAGGGGTCAAACCGATGGATGAGCCGATCCCTGGGGGGGCCACAAATCCATGGAGGGACCCGGAGCAGGGGGATGGATCCCAAATTGCTTTTTTTTTAGGGATTTTAGAGTTTTTTTAGGGATTTTAGGGGTTTTTTTTAGAGATTTAGGGGTTTTTTTTAGGGATTTTAGGGGTTTTTTTTAGGGATTTAGGGGGTTTTTTAGGGATTTTAGGGGGGTTTTTTTAGGCATTCTAGGAGGTTTTTTAGGGATTTTAGGGTTTTTTTAGGGATTTTAGGGTTTTTTAGGGATTTTAGGGGGATTTTTTTGGGATTTAGGGGGTTTTTAGGGATTTTAGGGTTTTTTTAGGGATTTTAGGTTTTTTTTAGGGATTTTAGGGGGGTTTTTTTAGGCATTTTAGGAGGTTTTTTAGGGATTTTAAGGTTTTCTTTAGGGATTTTAGGGTTTTTTGGGGGATTTTAGGGTTTTTTTTGGGATTTTAGGGGTTTTTAGGGATTTTAGGCTTTTTTAAGGGATTTTAGACTCTTTTTAGGGATTTAAAGGGTTTTTTGGGGAGTTTAGGCTTTTTAATGGGTTTTTAGGCTTTTTTAATGGATTTTAGGCTTTTTTAAGGGATTTTAGGCTTTTTAATGGGTTTTAGGCTTTCTTTAGGGATTTTAGGCCTTTTTTAGGGATTTTAGGCTTTTTTAAGGGATTTTAGACCTTTTTGGGGGATTTTAGGCTTTTTAGGGATTTTAGGCTGGTTTTTTTAGGGGTTTTAGGGGTTTTTTTAGGGATTTTAGACCTTTTTGGGGAGTTCAGAGTTTTTTAAGGGATTTTAGGCTTTTCATGGGTTTTAGGCCTTTTTAGGGGTTTTTAGACTTTTTTTTTAGGGATTTTAGGCTTTTTTTTAGGGATTGTAGACCTTTTTGGGGAGTTTAGGCTTTTTTTATGGGTTTTTAGGCTTTTTAAAGGGGGTTTAGGCCTTTTTGGGGGGTTTTAGGCTTTTTTTTTAGGGATTTTAGACCTTTTTTTTGATTTTAGACTTTTTTATGGTTTTTTAGTCTTTACTTTTTAGGGATTCTAGGCTCTTTTGGTATTTTATGGTTTTTTTAGGAATTCTAGGCTTTTTTTAGGAATTCTAGGCTTTTTAAAGGAATTTTAGGCTTTTGGGGGGATTTTAGGCTTTTTTGAGGGATTCTAGGGGGTTTTTTAGGGATTTTGGGCTTTCTGGGGGGATTTTAGGCTTTTGGGGGAGTTTAGGCTTTTTTTAGGGATTTTAGGCTTTTTTTAGGGGATTTTTAGGCTGTTTCCAGCTTTCTGTGGCCTGTTTTTTTTGGGAATATTTGCCCCAGCAGCCAAATATCCCAGAGAAGTTCCCCTTGGCATCCCATGAAGGTCCCTCCGAGTGTCCCCACGACCTTCTCCTTCCCAACCCCCCTTCCCTTGGGATCTAATTCCTCGCCCTTTCCTTCCCATCCCGGCTTTTCCCTCCCTCCCTTCTGCTCCAGAGGTGATTCCCTCCCAGAGAACTCGCTCAGCTCCGACCTTTCCTCGGCTCCCTCCGGCTCTTCCCAAAAATAACCCGCATCCCGCCGGCGACCTTTGGGTTTTTTCCCCCTCTCTCCCCCTCCACTTTCCCGACTCATCCGGGCTGGTTTGGAATTCCGGGAAGAGAGGGAGGGATAAACACACTCCAGGGGCTCGGGGGGGACGCTGGAATTCTCCTGGAATTCAGAATTCCCTGTTATCCCTCCGTTTGCTCCCGGGTTTTGGTTCAGTTTTCCAGCTCCCAGCCTGGTTTTCCCAAAGCTCCCGAAGGAGCCCCTTGGTGCCGTTCCCAGGGGAGGATCCCGGCCTTTGGAATTCCCGGTCCCTCTCTCTTCCCTGGAATTCCCAGTCCCTCGCTCTTCCCTGGAATTCCCGGTCCCTCGCTCTTCCCTGGAATTCCCAGTCCTTTGCTCTTCCCTGGAATTAATTCCTGGTCCCTCACTCTTCCCTGGAATTCCCAGTCCTTTGCTCTTCCCTGGAATTCCTGGTCCCTTGCTCTTCCCTGGAATTAATTCCTGGTCCCTCACTCTTCCCTGGAATTCCCGGTCCTTTGCTCTTCCCTGGAATTCCCGGTCCTTTGCTCTTCCTTCGACCTCCAAAGTCTCTCCCGGTTTTTATTCCTTTTTCCTCCTCCCCTTCCGACGTTTCCCCACAAACCCCGGGAGTGAATCCTGGGGGATGCCCAGTTTGGGGGAGGGTTTTTTCAGGGATCTGGATAAATCCCTCTGACTTTTCAGGGATCGGCCGCCGGATATCCCACTCTCCCCCCTAACCCTGGGAAGCCATTCCCTGGGTGCTGTCCCTCCAGCCCTTGTCCGCAGTCCCTCTCCAGCTCTCCTGGAGCCCCTCCAGGCCCTGCAAGGTGCTCCAAGGTCTCCCTGGATCCTTCCCTTCTCCAGGTGGACATTCCCAGCTCTCCCAGCCCGGCTCCAGAGGTTCTCCAGCCCTGGGAGCATCTCCGTGGCCTCCTCTGGACCTGCTCCAGCAGCTCCATGTCCTTCAGGAATGTTGGGAATCCCGGATTTGGGATCTGACCCGAGCAGGGCAGGGGTGTTCCTGGAAGGGCAGAGTTGTTCTGTGGAAAGAGGAGACTCGGAACAAATGGATTTATTGATTATGTTGTTTTAAAAACCCCCCAGTTTGGGAAAATTCCTCACAACACCGGATGGGCTTCCGGGCTGAGGCAAAACTCCTGGAAAAAAAAAAGGGGGATTTTCGGTGTCAAAAAGCAGGTTCTCGTGCTGGAGGATCAACCCTGATCCCAGCTGGGACTTCCCTCCTTGGAAGCAAAGCCCGGGATGAGGCCGAGGAGGGTTTTTCTGTGTGGAAGAGGCCCCGGGAGAGCCTCGGGATAACCCAGCAGGAAAAACAGGTCCCGCTTTATCACCCCCAAACAGCAGCTGGGGAGAAACCCGAGCTTGGAGCTCAGGAGGAACAGGTTTGGCCGTTCCTGGTGCTCCTGGTGCTCCTCCAGCCGGAGCAAACTCCCCATCCCGGCCCTGTCCCGGTCCCCGTGTCCGTGCGGCTCCTCCGGCCTTCCCCGGGCAGATCCAGGTGTCCTGTGGACGTGGGACTGAAGGGATCTGGGGGAGGTTTTTATCCCAGGGGTGCCCACCCCTGCAGCCACGGGGGTGATGGGAAAACGGGGACGCTCCCGGCTCGTGTTTTTCCGCCTGGAAAACGCGGCCGGAAAACGCCCGGTGGGAATTTTTCCCCCCTCTGGGGCGGAAAAATTGGGGCTCAGCTTGGGGGAAATGTGGTCTCTTTGGGGGCTGATTCTGTGGGAATGGCCGGGTTCTGTCTGCAGGGCGGCCAGGAGGAGCAGGAAAGGGGATTATCCCCCTCTGAGGAACCTCAAATCCTGGGATCGGTTCTGGGCTGATCCACGGAGGGGCTGGAGCGTGTCCGGGGAAGGAGCTGGGAATTCCCAGCCAGGAATTCCTTCCCAATATCCCACCCAACCCTGGGAAGCCATTCCCCGTGTGCTGTCCCTCCAACCCTTTTCCAAGTCCCTCTCCAGCTCTCCCGGAGCCCCCTCAGGCCCTGGAAGGGTCTCCAAGGTCTCCCTGGAGCCACCTGAGTTTGTGTCGTTTTTATTTGGGATAAATCACCTCGTTCCTGAAGGAAAATCCCTCTGGGATTTTGTCCATTGGAAAGGGGGAGGCGCTTAAATAGAGTTATTTTTCATTGCCTAATTAATATTAATTGATATAAAGCACGTTATCATAGACTTTATTAATAATGATTACTCCTTAATTATCGGATTAAAACCCCCTCGGCCGCCGTCCCTGGCTCTTCCTGGCTCCTGCTTTTCCTTCCCGCCTCGGAATCCTCCGGGAAAACCGTGGAAAATCTGCTTTGTGCTTCTCCCAACCCCCTGGAATGGTTTTGGGTCGGGAGGGATCTGAGGGCTCATCCATTCCCACCCCCTTTCCATGGGCAGCTCCCGCTGTCCCAGCTCGCTCCAGCCCGGCCTTGGACACTCCCCGGGATCCGGGGGCAGCCACGACTTCCCTGGGAATTCCATCCTTTTTTTTTTTCTTGAGGGGATCGAGTTCCATCGGGATAAAATAAAATCGGCATTTTTGGGACCTCTTTCATCCCGTTTCTCGGCTGGTTTTGGGAACTCAAACAACGCGAACCGGAATCGTCTCCCAGGTTTCTCCATCTCCGGGGCGGTTTCGGGACCCGGAGCTCGAACGTTCCCGAGGAACCTCGGTTCTCCCGCTTCCTGGGCAGCGCTTTAATCCCGGATTTCCCTGGAATCCGACTGCCAGGCTCTGCCGGGAGGAGGAACAGGGATGATCTTTATCCTGGAGCCGCGTCCGGGCTCCTCGTCTCCCGCTTTTTTAAGGATTTGCTTTGCGGGAAACGAAAGGAAGGAGGAAATTTTTCCCTTCCTCGGGCTCTTCCCAGCCTGGACACGACTGAACCTGAGGGAATTGTGGAGCAACAGCATCCCAGAGGATTTCCAGGGAGGGTTTCCCTGCTGTGGAGTGTCCCGGGCGTGTTTTAGAAGGAATGCTCTCGCCGGGAATGTGAGGAATTGGCAGCTGGATGGCGGGATCCGGTTCCCTGCAGGGGTCAGTTAAAAACGGCTCTCCCGGGAAATTCCAGGGAAATGTGTCCATCCCACCTGTGAGGTTTGAGTTTCCATCCCTGGAAGTGTCCGGGTCGGACAGGGCTTGGAACAACCTGGGATGGTGGGAGGTGTCCCTTTCCGTGGCAGGGCTGGAGCTGGATTATCTTTAATCCGACCTGAACAATCCCGGGATTCCACGGATTTAACTGGGTTTAGCTTAGTAAGAGCTTAAATCCATGGAATTTTTAAACCTGTTTCGGCTCGAGGGGGATCCAGGGCCGTGTCATCAGGTTTTCCTCCTGATGCATCCCTGAGGAATGTTTGGAGCGGGAATGGAAAGGCCCAAACGTCCAAGGGGGCTAAAAAAAAACCCCTCCCAGAATCCCTCAGAAAACAGGGATCGGCAGGGAGAAGGTAAGGGAGGAATGAGGGCTGAATTCCTCAAGACTTGGAGAGGTCCTCAGTGGAATCGTGGGATGGTTCAGGTTGGAGACTCGGGAATTCCAGGGGAATCTGCCCATCCTTCCTGTGGGGTTTGGGTTTCCGTCCCTGGGAGTGTCCGAGGCCGGGTTGGAACAACCTGGGATAGTGGGAAGTGTCCGGCTTGGAACCGGGTTGGCTTCAATCCAACCCCTTCCGAGAGGAACGAGGAACAAATTCCTGGAGACCTAGAGAGGTCCTGAGTAAAATCATGGAATTCTTGAGGTCGGAGAGGAGCTTTGGGATGAAATCCAACCGTTCCCCCAGGGCCACCACTGAGCTGGTCCCCAAGTGCCACATCCACAGGGATGTTAAATCCCCCCTGATCCACAGGGATGTCAAATCCCCCCTTATCCAAAGGGATGTTAAATCCCACTGGGATGGACACCCTGATCCAAAGGGATGTCAAATCCCCCCAGGATGGACACCCTGATCCACAGGGATGTCAAATCCCCCCTGATCCACAGGGATGTCAAATCCCTCCGGGATAGACGCCCTGACCAGCCCTTTCCATGAGGAATGTCCCCAAATATCCAAGCGAGGGCCGCAGCTCCGAGGCCGTCCCTCGGGAGCAGAGCCCGACTCCCGCCTGGGAAAAGAAAACCCGGGAGCAGAAACACGGGAAGGGGGGGAGGGGAGAGCCAGTAAGGGGGGATTTAATCCGAAGGGACAGGAATTCAGGGAGAGGAGAAGCGGATGTGAAGGGAGCGCCGGGATCGCGTGCGGGGAGAGGGACACGGCGGCTCTTTGACGGTGATCGGGAATGACGGGGCCGGCTCGGGAAACCTCGGGAATTCCGGAGGCGTCGGCGGCTCCTCCGTCCTTGAATCGCCTCCGGGTTCGATGTCACGGCGGAGAACGGGAAAAATATCCCCGTGGAACTTAAATGAGGGGGTGGGGGGGAACAAGGAGTTTTCGTGGCTCCGGGGGATTTGGGGGCCTGGAAGTTTGGATTTTGGGCCTGGAAGTTTGGGTTTTGGGCCTGGAAGTTTGGATCTCAGGCCTGGAAGTTTGGATTTCGGGCCTGGAAGTTTGGGTTTCGGGCCTGGAAGTTTGGTTTTCGGGCCTGGAAGTTTGGGTTTCGGGCCTGGAAGTTTGAGTTTTGGTCCTGAAAGTTTGGGTTTCGGGCCTGGAAGTTTGGATTTTGGGCCTGGAAGTTTGGATTTTGGGCATGGAAGTTTGGATTTCGGGCCTGGAAGTTTGGGTTTTGGTCCTGGAAGTTTGGGTTTCAGACATGGAAGTTTGGATTTCGGGCCTGGAAGTTTGGGTTTCGGGCCTGGAAGTTTGGATCTCAGGCCTGGAAGTTTGGATCTTGGGCCTGGAATTTTGGATTTTGGGCCTGGAAGTTTGGATTTCAGGCCTGGAAGTTTGGATCTTGGGCCTGGAAGTTTGGATTTCGGGCCTGGAAGTTTATATTTCAGACCTGGAAGTTTGGATCTCAGGCCTGGAAGTTTGGATCTTGGGCCTGGAAGTTTGGATCTTGGGCCTGGAAGTTTGGATTTCAGGCCTGGAAGTTTGGATCTCAGGCCTGGAAGTTTGGGTTTTGGGCCTGGAAGTTTGGGTTTTGGGCCTGGAAGTTTGGATTTCAGGCCTGGAAGTTTGGATCTTGGGCCTGGAAGTTTGGATTTCAGGCCTGGAAGTTTGGATCTCAGGCCTGGAAGTTTGGGTTTCGGGCCTGGAAGTTTGGGTTTCGGACATGGAAGTTTGGATTTCGGGCCTGGAAGTTTGGATTTTTGGGGCCTGGAAGTTTGGATTTCAGGCCTGGAAGTTTGGGTTTTGGGCCCGCAGGTTTGGATTTCGGGCCTGGAAGTTTGGATTTTGGGCCCGGAATTTTTGCTCCTGGTTGTCGTGGGTTTGGGAAAACCCTCGAGGTCTTTGCTTGGCGGGGCAAGGATGGAGGAGCTGATGGATTCCTGCCCTGGAATTTGAGGGGATCGGGCGAGGGAGAGGCTCCTGGAGTTGTGGGAAGTGTTGTAGGAGGATAAACGTGGAATATTCCCTGTTTTCCTCAGTAAAGTGGATGGGAGAAGCTGCTGGAGCGGGAAGGGCAAAGTCAGGACAAGGTTCAAATCATGGAATCCTGGAATGGTTTGGGTGGGAAGGGACCTTAAGGATTTATTTCTATTTAATTTTATGCATTTTATTCCATTCCACTTTGTTTCTTTATTTTAATTCTTAATATTTATTTCTCTTTAATTTTAGGCATTTCTCTCTTTAATTTTATTTCTTTATTTTAATTTTATATTATTTATATATCTTTAATAATTTCATTTCTATTTAATTTTATTCCATTTAATTTCATTTCTTTATTTGAATCCTTATTATTTATCACTATTTGATTTTATGCATTCTTTCCTCTTTGATTTTATTTCTTTATTTTAATTTTACACTCTTTATTTCTCTTTAATTGTATTTCTATTTATTTCATTTCTTTTTGTTTCGTTTCATATTATTTACTTCTATTTAATTTTAATTCCATTTAATTGTATGTATTTTATTCCATCCCATTTCATTTCTTAATTCAAGTTTGATCTGATTTATTTCAAACTTTATTTCTATTTAAAGCCACCAAGGGACTTATTTTGTCCCATTTCAAGCCCAAAGACAAAAACTGGGGAGTGGGCAGATCTTTGGCCCCGGATTTAGGAATTTTCTCTCTCTCCACCTCAAATTGGAGCATTTCCCGGGAAAAAAGAGCCCCGTTCTATCCTAAATTTATCTCCCACTGAATTGGCAATAAATTATAAATATCCCACAGGAAAAATCCAGGATTTTTAAGGAATTGTGTCCCTGGCAGCTCCTGTCAGTCCCTTGGAATGTGGTGCCTGCTCGGCTGGAAGGGCCTTTCCCTGGGTGGATTCCCAGGAATGTGTCTCCAGGCAGAGCTTTTCCATGGGCTGGGAGAGCTGTGCCAGCCGGGAATTCCGACCTCGGAGCAGCTTCTGGGGGACTTTCTGCTCTTTTGGGGTTTAAAGTGTCTCGGGAAGGGGGGGAAGGTTGGGATTGATTTTCCTTTCCCTCCAAACACCGGGTTGTGTTGGAAAACAGGCTGGGGGAGCTGGGAATGTTCCCCTGGAGAAGGGAAGGATCCAGGGAGACCTTGGAGCCCCTTCCAGGGCCTGAAGGGGCTCCAGGAGAGCTGGAGAGGGACTGGGGACAAGGGCTGGAGGGACAGACACAGGGAATGGCTTCCCAGGGTTAGGGGGGAGAGTGGGAAGGGATTCCTGGGATGGAATTCCCAGAGGAGCTGTGGCTGCCCCTGGATCCCTGGGAGCGTCCCAGGCCAGGTTGGATCCCCCCGGGGTGGTGGGAGGTGTCCCTGCCCGTGGCAGGGGGTTTGGAACTGGATGGGCTTTAATCCAATCCCTTCCCAACCCAAACCATTCCAGGGTTCTGTGGTGATTCCATGATTTCAGTGGCTCCAGTTGTATAAGGACTCTCCCTCCTCTCCCTCCTTCCCTCCTCTCTCTCCTCTACCTTCTCTCCCTCCTTTCCCTCCTCTCCCTCCTTTCCCTCCTGTCCTTCCATCCCTCCTCTCCCTCCTTCTCTCCTTCCCTCCTCTCCCTCTCCCTCCCTTCCCAGACATCCCAGGCAGGGCCTGGAGCCGCCGCCGCCCCGTCTGGGCCATCCCAAAATAACCTGGGTCCAACCCCAGGCTCCGGGGGTTTGTCCCCAGGGGGATCATTTGTCCCTAAGTGGTGGCTGGGGGAGGATCTGCCGGATTTTCCGGCTGCTCCGGGGACCTGAGCCGGGCCCAGATTGCAGGGCTGGCTCATCCCGAGCCCAGATTGCAGGGCTGGCTCATCCTGAGCCCAGGGCTGGCTCATCCCAAACCCAGATTGCAGGGCTGGCTCATCCCAAACCCATATTCCAAGGCTGGCTCATCCCAAACCCATATTCCAGGGCTGGCTCATCCCGAGCCCAGATTGCAGGGCTGGCTCATCCCAAACCCATTTTCCAGGGCTGGCTCATCCTGAGCCCAGGGCTGGCTCATCCCAAACCCAGATTCCAAGGCTGGCTCATCCCAAGCCCAGATTGCAGGCCTGGCTCATCCCAAACCCAGATTGCAGGCCTGGCTCATCCCACCTTATCTCCGGGTCCTGCCGGGCGGGTTCAAGGGACCTGCTTGGCTTTGTCATTCCAAAATTCTTGTAGGGCAGCATTTCTGGATTACAGGCTTTGCCACAAAGCCTGGGCACTGAAAAGCTGGGCTTGGGCACAGAAAAACTGAGTTTAGGCACAGAAGAGCTGGATTTAGGCACAGAAAAGCTGAGTTTAGGCACAGAAAAGCTGAGCTTGGGCACAGAAAAGCTGCTGGTTTAAGGAAGGGACCTCCTTGGCTTTGTCATTCCATGACAAGCTCCCAAAGTTCTTGTAAGGTGGCATTTCTGGATTAAAGGCTTTACCACAAAGTCTGGACACAGAAGAACTGGGCTTGGGCACAGAAAAGCTGAGCTTGGGCACAGAAGAGCTGGATTTAGGCACAGAAAAGCTGAGCTTGGGTACAGAAAAGCTGCTGGTTTAAGGAAGGGACCTGCTTGGCTTTGTCATTCCGTGATGAGCTCCCAAACTTCTTTCTGGATTAAAGGCTTTGCTGTAAACTTTGGGTGCAGGAAAACTGAGTTTGGGCACAGAAAAGCTGCTGGTTTAGGGAAGGGACCTGCTTGGCTTTGTCATTCCATGACGAGCTCCCAAACTCCTTGTAAGGTGGCATTTCTGGATTACAGGCTTTGCCACAAAACCTGGGCACTGAAAAGCTGGGCTTGGGCACAGAAAAGCTGAGCTTGGGCACAGAAAAACTGAGTTTAGGCACTGAAAAGCTGCTGGTTTAAGCGAGGGACCTGCTTGGCTTTGCCATTCCATGACGAGCTCCCAAAATTCTTGAAGGTGGCATTTCTGGATTAAAGGTTTTGCCACAAAGCTTGGGCACAGAAAAGCTGGGCTTGGGCATTGAAAAGCTGGGCTTGGGCACAGAAAAGCTGGGCTTGGGCACTGAAAAGCTGGGCTCGGGCATTGAAAAGCTGGGCTTGGGCATTGAAAAGCTGAGCTTGGACACTGAAAAGCTGCTGGTTTAAGCTTCTCCTCTGGGAAATTGGGACTTAATTGAGCCGCAGGGAGCGTTTTGGGCTCAGGTTCCTGCTCCGAGGAACCCCCTCAGCCGGTCCAAAGCTCAGCTTTGAGCCCCAAAGCCCGAGGACTGTCCCTTTAAATCCCCCCTCCTGCCCGGAGCAGTCCCTGCCCCGACTGGTCCTGCCGGAATTCCCGTGCCAAGCCCGCTTCATCCCACAGCTTCTCCCCCGGAATTCCCGTGCCAAGCCCGCTTCATCCCACAGCTTCTCCCCCAGAATTCCCGTGCCAAGCCCGCTTCATCCCACAGCTTCTCCCCGGGAATTCCCGTGCCAAGCCCGCTTCATCCCACAGCTTCTCCCCCGGAATTCCCGTGCCAAGCCCGCTTCATCCCACAGCTTCTCCCCCGGAATTCCCGTGCCAAGCCCGCTTCATCCCACAGCTTCTCCCCCGGCCCAGCTCCCAGGCTGCGGCTCCGACCGCAGATCCCAAAGTTTGGAGTCGGCTCCTCCAGCCCTGTCGGCTCCAGGGGGGTTTTATCTCCCTCCACCCCCCTCCATCCCTCAAATCCTCCTCACTCGGCTCTCCCACCTGCCGGCACAGGGATTGGGGGAAAACAGGGAGTGTTGCCGGCTCTGGAAGTGGGAAAAACAGGGATTGGAAGTGGGAAAAACAGGGATTGTTACCTGCTCTGGAAGTGGGAAAAACAGGGATTGTTTCTTGCTCTGGAAGTGGGAAAAACAGGGATTGTTGTCTGGTCTGGAAGTGGGAAAAACAGGGATTGTTGCCTGCTCTGGAAGGGGGAAAAACAGGGATTGGAAGTGGGAAAAACAGGGATTGTTACTTGCTCTGGAAGTGGGAAAAACAGGGATTGTTGCCAGCTCTGGAAGTGGGAAAAACAGGGATTGTTGCCTGCTCTGGAAGTGGGAAAAACAGGGAGTGTTACTTGCTCTGGAAGTGGGAAAAACAGGGATTGTTTCTTGCTCTGGAAGTGGGAAAAACAGGGAGTGTTGGTGGCTCTGGAAGTGGGAAAAACAGGGATTGTTGGTGGCTCTGGAAGTGGGAAAAACAGGGATTGTTTCTTGCTCTGGAAGGGGGAAAAACAGGGATTGTTTCTTGCTCTGGAAGTGGGAAAAACAGGGAGTGTTTCTTGCTCTGGAAGGGGGAAAAACAGGGATTGTTTCTTGCTCTGCAAGTGGGAAAAACAGGGATTGTTGGTGTCTCTGGAAGTGGGAAAAACAGGGATTGTTGGTGTCTCTGGAAGTGGGAAAAACAGGGATTGGAAGTGGGAAAACCAGGGATTGTTGGTGGCTCTGGAAGTGGGACAGTGGGAGGTTGGGGGGTGGAACTGGATGACCCCGAAGGCCCCTTCGACCTGAACCATTCCATGATTCCCTGGAAACTTTGTCCCATCCCTGGTTTTCCCTGTTGGTCTGGGACATCTGGGAGTCCTTGTGTGTGTGTCACTCCCCCACTATCCCCCCTAACCCTGGGAAGCCATTCCCTGTGTCCTGCCCCTCCATCCCTTGTCCCCAGTCCCTCTCCAGCTCTCCTGGAGCCCCTTCAGGCCCTGGAAGGGGTTCCAAGGTCTCCCTGGATCCTTCCCTTCCCCAGGGGAACATTCCCAGCTCTCCCAGTGAACGGCTCCACCATCCAGGGCCGGGGTTTGGAACTGGGTGACCTTTGAAGCCCCTTCCAACCCCAACCATTAAAAATCCCACCAGTTACCCAATTTCCTGAAGATCCTCGTCCTCCCTGGGCTCCAGCTCCCCCAAAACCTCCTTCTGCCTTATTTTTAGCGGATTTTGGAGGTTTGGGAGTTTTTTTTTCCCCCCTTCTCCTCCTCTTCCCCCTTCCCGAGGCTCCAACCCACGACCTCCCGCCCCAGGTTCTTCTCCCGCCCCGGGGGATCCGCCCGGGATTTTCCTGCTCATCCCGGGGTTTTCCAGGCTGTCCCCGATGTTCCAGCAGCCCGGAGGGAGGTCTGGGGGAGCATCCCGAGGAGCCTTTTTGTGGGATTGGCTGGGAAATGTCCCCCTTCCCCCTTCGTTCCTGGCGTTTTCCTCGGGCTCGGTTTTCCCTCCTCGGTTTTCCCTCCCGCCCCGTTCCCCCCGCGCTCCCCGGGAGGGTTTTGTCCTCCTCCCTCGCGGCTCCGGCAGAATTCCCGGCGGGGGGAGGCTCGGAATTCCGGCAGGGAGCTGCAGGAACCCCGAAATAGCCCCTTCTGGCTGCTTTTCCACCGCGGGGATGCGGGGATTGGACCCGCAGGTGTTCCCCTGGAGCCGCTCCCTCGGTTTTTATGTGAAACCCTCCGGATTTTCCCAGTCCCCCCCTCCCCTGGGATCAGCCTGGTGGGTTTTCCTTCTCCCCCCGCTGGTTTTTTCCCTCGTTGCCTGCACGGACTGTCCCATGTCCAGCCCTGGAATCACGGAATCCGGGCTGGAAAAGGTCTCCGACGTCGTCGGGTCCCGCCGTTCCCACAGTTCTCCCAAATCCCACGTCCCAAAGTGCCGCATCCACGGGGGTCTTAAATCCCTCCCGGGGTCCTGATCCCACCCTCTGGGGCTGGACGAGCCTTTCCAGGGGGAATTTCCCCGAAATGCCCCTAAACCTCCTTCGGGACCACTCGAGGCCGTTCCCTCTCATCCCGCCCCGTATTCCCTGGAAGCAGATCCCGACCCCCCCCCCGGCTCCAGCAGCCCCACCAGCGTCTTCCCGACTGTTCTCCTCGTGCCCAGCTCTCTCCTGTTCCCTTGGATTCCCTCCAAGCCTCCAGCTCCTGCTCCAGTCACACTTTTTGTCCCTTTTTTTTTCCCTTTCCCTCCCACTCCCGCCGTTCGTTCCTCCGGAATCTTTGCAGGGAAGAGACGTGGGGTTTGTATTTTTTCACGCCCCGGGATCTGCTGGAGCCTTTGATATTTTGCCTCCGCGGATCCATTTTGCATTTCCTTTGTGCTGCCTGTTCCTCCCGGAGCCTTTCCAGGTGGGAATGAACCCTCCTGGTGGGAATGAACCCTCCTGGTGGGAACGAGCCCTCCCAGCAAATCCCGGGGGAAAACCGCCTCAATTCCCGCCCGGTTTGGGGAAGGAGGGGAAGTTTTTCGGCCCCTCTGAGCCAAGAGGGAAAATTCGGGATTGGGAAAAACGTGGGGGTGACTTTTTGAGCCCAGGAGTCCTTTGGGATCTCTGTGATCCCGGAGGGAAGCGGATCCCGGTTGTGTCGGACCGTGAGGGAACGGCGGAACCTTCCGGAGCTCCCGGATGGGTTCCTGGGAAGGGGATTTGTGGGAGGGCAGCCCGAGGGAAGTGGGGGCTTGAGGGGGCTCTGTCTGGGCTGCAAGTCATGGAATTCTGGGCTGGATTGGGTGGGAAGGGACTTTCAGATGGTTTGATCCCACGGGATCACGGGCAGGGACACCTCCCGCTATCCCGGCTTTCTCCAAGCCCTGTCCAGCCCGGCCTGGGACACTCCCAGGGATCCAGGGGCAGCCACAGCTCCTCTGGGAATTCCATCCCAGTCCCTCCCCGCCCTCCCAGCCAGGAATTCCTTCCCAATATCCCACCTGACCCTCTGGCAGTGGGAAGCCATTCCCTGTGTGCTGTCATTCCACACTCTTGCAAACAGGGTGTTTGGTCCTGGATCCAGGATCCATCCCAGAGCTGGCAGGGCCGTGGAGCAGAGCCCTGGTTCCTGGCAGTGCCTCCCTGCCCGGGATGGATCCCCAGATCCAAGGATGGATCCAGGATCCATCCTGGAGCCAGCAGGGCCGTGGAGCAAAGCCCTGGCCCCTGGCAGTGCCTCCCTGCCCAGGATGGATCCCTTGGATCTGAGGATGGATCCAGGATTCATCCCAGAGCCAGCAGAGCTGTGGAGCAGAGCCCTGGATCCTGGCAGTGCCTCCCTGCCCAGGATGGATCCCCAGATCCAAGGATGGATCCAGGATCCATCCCAGAGCCAGCAGGGCCATGGAGCAGAGCCCTGGTTCCTGGCAGTGCCTCCCTGCCCAGGATGGATCCGAGGATGGATCAAAGCAGAGCAGAGCAGAGCCCTGGTTCCTGGCAGTGCCTCCCTGCCTGGGATGGATCCCCAGATCCAAGGATGGATCCAGGATCCATCCCAGAGCCAGCAGGGCCATGGAACAGAGCCTGGCAGTGCCTCCCTGCCCAGGATGGATCCCTTGGATCTGAGGATGGATCCAGGATCTATCCCAGAGCCAGCAGGGCTTTTGAGCAAAGCCCTGGATCCTGGCAGTGCCTCCCTGCCCAGGATGGATCCGAGGATGGATCCAGGATCCATCCCAGAGCCGTGGAGCAGAGCTCTGGTTCCCAGCAGTGCCTCCCTGCCCAGGATGGATCCTCAGATCCGAGGATGGAGCCCCAGATCCAGGATCCATCCCAGAGCTGGCAGGGCTGTGGAGCAGAGCCCTGGTTCCTGGCAGTGCCTCCCTGCCCGGGATGAATCCCCAGATCCAAGGATGGATCCAGGATTCATCCCAGAGCCAGCAGAGCTGTGGAGCAGAGCCCTGGATCCTGGCAGTGCCTCCCTGCCCAGGATGGATCCCCAGATCCAAGGATGGATCCAGGATCCATCCCAGAACCAGCAGGGCCATGGAGCAGAGCCTGGCAGTGCCTCCCTGCCCAGGATGGATCCGAGGATGGATCAAAGCAGAGCCGAGCAGAGCCCTGGTTCCTGGCAGTGCCTCCCTGCCTGGGATGGATCCCCAGATCCAAGGATGGATCCAGGATCCATCCCAGAGCCAGCAGGGCCATGGAACAGAGCCTGGCAGTGCCTCCCTGCCCAGGATGGATCCCTTGGATCTGAGGATGGATCCAGGATCTATCCCAGAGCCAGCAGGGCTGTGGAGCAAAGCCCTGGATCCTGGCAGTGCCTCCCTGCCCAGGGTGGATCCAGGATGGATCCAGGATCCATCCCAGAGCCGTGGAGCAGAGCTCTGGTTCCCAGCAGTGCCTCCCTGCCCAGGATGGATCCTCAGATCCGAGGATGGAGCCCCAGATCCAGGATCCATCCCAGAGCTGGCAGGGCTGTGGAGCAGAGCCCTGGTTCCTGGCAGTGCCTCCCTGCCCGGGATGAATCCCCAGATCCAAGGATGGATCCAGGATCCATCCTGGAGCCAGCAGAGCCATGGAGCAGATCCCTGGCCCCTGGCAGTGCCTCCCTGCCCAGGATGGATCCCCAGATCCAGGATCCATCCCAGAGCCAGCAGGGCCGTGGAGCAAAGCCCTGGTTTCTGGCAGTGCCTCCCTGCCCAGGATGGATCCGAGGATGGATCAAAGCAGAGCAGAGCAGAGCCCTGGCCCCCGGCAGTGCCTCCCTGCCCAGGATGGAGCCCCAGATCCAGGATCCATCCCGGAGCCAGCAGAGCCATGGAGCAGAGCCCTGGTTCCTGGCAGTGCCTCCCTGCCCGGGATGGATCCGAGGATGGATCCAGGATCCATCCCAGAGCTGGCAGGGCCGTGGAGCAGAGCCCTGGTTCCTGGCAGTGCCTCCCTGCCCGGGATGGATCCGAGAATGGATCCAGGATGGATCCAGGATCCATCCCCGTGCCTGCGGAGGTCCCTGCCCGTCCCAGCCCCCTCCCGCGGGCAGGAGCTGCTCCCGCTGCGGCTCCGCAGCCGCTCCGAGGGGGAGGAAAAAAAGAAAAGGGAAAAGAAAGAGAAATCTCCCGATCAAATCTGCATATTTTCAGGAGCCAGCTTGCCGCCCTCGGCTGTCTCCCTGAGCGGGTGCCAGGGCAGAACCCGGCAGGAATCCCGGTCTTTTTTCCTTCCCCCTTTTTCCATCCCTCGCCCTCGTTTTTATCGGGATGTTATTTGTGGATAAATCGAGGGGTTTCGACCACCTGGACCCGCCTGGGGAGGGGGGGGGGAGTTGTCTCTTTGCTGCCTGAACTCGGGAAAAGCCTTGGAGTGCACTGGTGACCCACGGGATTTTGGGGATTTTTGGGAAGTGGGAAGGGCGTCGGGTGGGGGTCTGGGAGTGTCACTGGGGAGTCTGAGGGTTTTTGGGGTCTGGGGGGGCTTTTTTTGGGGTCTGGGGGGATCCTGAAGGGGATCTGGAGGGACTTCTTGGGGGGTCTGGGGGGTCCCTGTGGGGTCTGGGGGGTCACTGAAGCTTCTGGAGGGGCTTTTGGGGGAGTCTGGGGGGGTCCTGAAGGGGGTCTGGAGGGGATTTTGGGGCGTCTGGGGCGGTTTTGGGGTGTCTGGGGGGCTCGAAGGGGGTGCTTGGAGCATCTTTGGGGCTTCTTGGTAGGTCTGGGGGGGCTTTGTGGGGGTCCTGAAGGGGGTCTGGAGAAACCTGGGGGCTGGTTTTTGCTTGGTGGGAACGCGAATTCCCAGCATGGTTTTCCAAGGTTTCCAGGCAACCGTTTGGGCCTGGCACCATCCCAGGATCCTTCTCCTTCCCTTTGGGCCTGGCACCATCCTCAGGATCCTTCTCCTTCCCTTTGGACCTGGCACCATCCTCAGGATCCTTCTCCTTCCCTTTGGGCCTGGCACCATCCCAGGATCCTCAGGATCCCTCTCTTTCCCTCTGGGCTGGCACCAGCCGGGAAGATTCCCTGGCCTGGAGCGGTGGGAGATGGTCAGCGGGGCCTTGGGAACCCTCTGGATTCTGCTGGACGGGGTCAGTTCGTCCCTGGAGAGCTGGGGAGGGGGTCCAGGACCTTCCCAGGTCCCACGTTGGGAAGAATCCCCGTGAGGTGGGAAAGGAAGGGATCCCAAGTCGGGGAGAACGGGCTCCAACCGTGTCCAGCTCTGGCATCTCCAGGGGAAAGGGGGATGTGGAGCTGCTGGAGAGAGTCCAGAGGGGACACAGAGCTGCTCCCAGGGCTGGAGAACCTTCTGGAGCCGGGCTGGGAGAGCTGGGAATGTTCCCCTGGAGAAGGGAAGGATCCAGGGAAAACCTTGGAGCCCCTTCCAGGGCCTGAAGGGGCTCCAGGAGAGCTGGAGAGGGACTGGGGACAAGGGCTGGAGGGACAGACACAGGGAATGGCTTCCCAGGGTTAGGGGGGAGAGTGGGAAGGGATTCCTGGCTGGGAGGGTGGGGAGGGGCTGGGATGGAATTCCCAGAGCAGCTGTGGCTGCCCCTGGAACCCTGGGAGTGTCCCAGGGCAGGTTGGATCCCCCTGGGATGGTGGGAGGTGTCCCTGCCCGTGGCAGGGGGTGGGAATGGATGATCCGTAAAATTCCTTCCCACTCGAATTGTTCCACTGGAGCCAGGCTGGGAAAACTGGGAATATCCAGCCTGGAGAAGGGAAGGCTCCAGGGAGACCTTGGAGCCCCTTCCAGGGCCTGAAGGGGCTCCAGGAGAGCTGGAGAGGGGCTGGGGACAAGGGCTGGAGGGACAGCACCCAGGGAATGGCTTCCCGGGGTTAGGGGGGAGAGTGGGAAGGGATTCCTGGCTGGGAGGGTGGGGAGGGGCTGGGATGGAATTCCCAGAGGAGCTGTGGCTGCCCCTGGATCCCTGGGAGTGTCCAAGGGCAGGTTGGATCCCCCTGGGATGGTGGGAACTGTCCCTGCCTGGAATTAAGTGACCTTTGAGGTCCCTTCCCACCCAACCCATTCCATGAATCCCTCAAAAGCTGCTTTTTCCAGAGGGCTCCCGTTGAACTCGGGGTCCAGTGGCAGTGGGGGGAGGGAGGAGGAGCCGAGTGATGCCTCAGATTTTGGGGGATAACGACACCAAACTCCCTCTCCGCCGGAACGTCGCTGCTCTTCTTGGAATCACTGGAAAACTCCTCTGGGATCCCATTTCCAGGGATCATCCCTGGCCTGGCAGGTGCCCCAGCTCCCAACCTGGAGCTGGAAAAGGTCCCCCCAGTTCTCAGCTGATAATTTGAGGTGGGAAAAGGGAAAACCTTGGCCGGAAAACGAGGGCGGGTTGGGATCCATCCCGGCTCTTCCCGACCCTCCGGAATTCCAGGTGGCCCTGGAAGGAGGCCGAGCTGGCCCCTCATGTGCTGCTTAATTGATTACAGGGGGATAATTAAAGTGGGTCTTGAGCGGCTTCCCCTGATCCCAGGGGGGGCGACGTGGCAGATGTGTCCCAAAATTCCGGGCTGCTCACGGATCGGGAATTCCCCCCCCCGTGTCCGTTGGATTTCCTGGGTCAGGGAAGTCGGAGCTGGGTGGGTTGTGAGGCTTCCTGAGCCCCGGGGCGGCCAAAAACATGGAATCGTGGGAGGGACCTCGAGGGTCGTGGAATTCCAGCCCCTTCCACGGGCAGGGACAGCTCCCACCATCCCAGGGGGATCCAACCTGCCCTTGGACACTCCCAGGGATCCAGGGGCAGCCACAGCTCCTCTGGGAATTCCATCCCAGCCCCTCCCCACCCTCCCAGCCAGGAATCCCTTCCCAATATCCCCCCTAACCCTGGGAAGCCATTCCCTGTGTCCTGTCCCTCCATCCTTGTCCCCAGTCCCTCTCCAGCTCTCCTGGAGCCCCTTCAGGCCCTGGAAGGGGCTCCAAGGTCTCCCTGGATCCTTCCCTTCTCCAGGGTGAACATTCCCAGCTCTCCTGGAGCCCCTTTGGATACCCCAGTGAGGCTCCACATCCCAGGATTCCACATCCACACTCCCCTTCCCTGACCTTTCCCTCCGTTTTGAAACCATTCCCCCTTTCCCTGGGCCCTCCAGTCCCTCATTTCCAGAGGCTCCAGAGGCTCTTCCCTTTTTCCCTGTTTTTTTTCTTTCCCCCCCCCAACCCCCTTTTTCAGGAGCAAATTGCAAGCCCTCATTTTATTAACTGGAATTAAGGGAGCAGAGCCCTAATTAAGGAGATTTTACCGTAATCCCTCGGAATGAGCCGGGTCGGGACATCCCTCCCTCCTCCCTGCCCACTGGGCCTTCTCTCCCTGCTTTCTGGGGTATTTTATTTTTTGGGAATGTTTTGTCACGTGGCTTTTTTTTTTTTTTGGAATATTTTGTAACGTGGCTTTTTTTCCGAGGGGGGAACGTTTTGTCACGTGGCCTTTGAACACACTAAAAACGTGTCTCCAAACCCTTCCTTCCCCGGGGAATTCCAGGGGAAAGGGCTGAGGGAGCGTCTTGGGATCGCCATCCCTCGGCTTCCAGCTTGACACTCCTAAAATACCAATTAATGGACCCGTTTGTTTATTTGTTTGTTTGTTTGTGACTCTCTTTTTGGGGGGAGAGGAATCAAACATTCCCTGGTGTGGTGCTGGTTCAGAACCACCCCAGGGCACAAAAAGCTCTCCCAAATATTCAGTCCCTCGCCCTCTCCGGGTGTCAGGTGGTTCCCAGCGAAGAGATTGGAGTGGAGATCCCAAAAAAAACCCCAAAAACCGGGAATTTTGGGGCCGCTGGGCAACGAGAGGCTCGTTCTGGTGGAGTTGGGTGAACCCAGGGGGTCAATCCTGCAGCTCCAACCCCCTTCTCTGGGCAACTCCGGCCTAAACAAAGGCCTGGCTCCAAATGACAACTGTAATTTAGGCCCTGATGTCCCAAAATCCAGCTTTTCCGTGGTCAAACCGGGATTTCCCAGCTGAGGGAGCTGATCCCGAGGCCTTTAAACGTTCCCTGGTGTGGTGCCGGTTCAGAACCACCCCAGGGCACAAAAAGCTCTCCCAAATATTCAATCCCTCGCCCTCTCCCGGTGTCAGGTCGTTCCCAGCGAAAAGGTTGGAGTGGAGATCCCAAAAAAACCCCAAAAACTGGGAATTTTTGGGCCGCTGGGCAACGAGAGGCTCGTTCTGGTGGAGTTGGGTGAACCCAGGGGGTCAATCCTGCAGCTCCAACCCCCTTCTCTGGGCAACTCCGGCCTAAACAAAGGCCTGGCTCCAAATGACAACTATAATTTAGACCCTGATGTCCCAAAATCCAGCTTTTCCGTGGTCAAACCGGGATTTCCCGGCCAAGGGAGCCGATCCCGAGGCCTTTAAACGTTCCCTGGTGTGGTGCCGGTTCAGAGCCATCCCAGGGCACAAAAAGCTCTCCCAAATATTCAATCCCTCGCCCTCTCCCGGTGTCAGGTGGTTCCCAGCGAAGAGGTTGGAGTGGAGATCCCAAAAAAAACCCCCAAAAACCGGGAATTTTGGGGCCACGGAAACTCAAAACCCTTTTCCCGGTTGAAACCCGCGGCTCGAACGTCGGGATCTGGAGCTGGGGGAGACTCCAGGGGAAAGCTGGGAGCTGTTGGACCCCCTGGAATGTTGCCTCAGGCCCCTGGAATGGCGCTGGCACAAGGGGGGCATTCAGGGAGCGGGGTTTTTCGGGACAAAGGGCCTTTCATCCCGAGCTCCCCTCGGAATCCGGGCAGAGGAGGGAGGATCCGGGGCCGGGACGGAGGGTCGGGGGGGTTGGAGCGAAAATCCCGGGATAGGCTGGGAAAAAAGGGGGATTGAGGCTCTCCCCGAGCTCTGGGACCTCTGTGGAAGAGGGAGTTGATTCCCTCAGTCTCTTGGAAGTCCAGGATGAGGAAAAACAGGGAAATTTAATCCAAGGGAATTGATTCCCTCAGTCTCTTGGAAGTGCAGGAAGAGCAAAAACAGGGAAATCTGGGCCTAGTTTCCTTTGTCTTTGTGGGATTTGGGGGAAAAATTGGATTTTGGGGGCACTTAAAGGATGGATTCAAGTTCTCTCTGAACTGTGGGACTTTTATGGAAGAGGGAATTGATTCCCTCAGTCTCTTGGAAGTGCAGGAAGAGCAAAAGCAGGGAAATCTGGGCCGGGCTTCCTTTGTCTTTGTGGGATTTGGGGGGAAAATTGGATTTTGGGGACACTTAAAAGGTGGATTGGAGCTCTCTGTGAGCTCTGGGACTCTGTGGAAGAGGGAATTGATTCCCTCAATCTCTTGGAAGTGCAGGATGACCAAAAACAGGGAAATCTGGGCCTGGCTTCCTTTGTCCTTGTGGGATTTGGGGGAAAAACGTTGTGTGTGTTGGATTTTTGGGATACTTAAAAGGTGGATTGGAGCTCCCTCTGAGCTCTGGGACTTCTATGGAAGAGGGAGTTGATTCCCTCAATCTCTTGGATGTGCAGGAAGAGCAAAAACAGGGAAATCTGGGCCTGGCTTCCTTTGTCTTTGTGGGATTTGGGGAAAATGTTGTGAGGATCGGTTTTTTGGGACACTTAAAAGCTCTCTCTGAACTGTGGGACTCTGTGGAAGAGGGAGTTGATTCCCTCAATCTCTTGGAAGTGCAGGATGAGCAAAAGCAGGGAAATCTGGGCCTGGCTTCCTTTGGTTTTGTGGGATTTTGGGGAAAAACGTTGTGTGTGTTGGATTTTTGGGACACTGAAGGCGGGTTGGAGCTCTCTCCAAGAGACTCCTGAAATGGGCAAATCCTTAAATTGCCTTCTCAATTCCCCCCCCGAGCACCCAGAAATTCCCTGATTTTGTGGGAATTTCAATTCCCTGATTTTAAGCTCCCTTTTTAAGGGTGGCCTTTCATTCCGGTTGTTCCTTTTAAAGCTCGGCAGCTCCTGGTTTTCTCGGGAGACGAGCCGGGAAATTCCCACGGCTCATCCCGGGAATTTATAAAAAAGTCCCCAAAAATTCCCAAACTCCAGTAAAACCCGATTTTTTTCCCCTCAAACCACCAGTCCCACCCCCGGGAGGGGGAGATTCCCCGGCTGGGACGGGCGTGGAAAATCCAGGAGCGGCTCCCTGGGGTCCTCCCGGGCCCATGGATGGACTTCCAGAGCCTCGGGCTGGGCTGCAGAGCTCGTTCCCTTCCCAAAGAACCGAGGGAGGAGTTTTCCGGGCCCCAAACGAGCGGATTCCGGGAGGTTTTTCCCGGCGCGGAACTTCCCGGTGCCGGTTTTCCCAGAAATCCTTGGCAGGGGTTGTTCTTGTGTCAACAGCCCCGGGAGCTGATCCTTATCCAGGAGGGTTCGTTCCCGGCCAGAGCCGGGGTTTCCCCTCCCTTTCCAGGGATTTCTCCCGCCCAAACAATTCCAGGGCTTTGCTGCCCTGGGGATTTGGGGCCTCGGAACCCCCTGGAGCCGCCCGGGAGTGGGATGGGGATGGTGCAGTCAGGACCTGCATCCAGGACCTGCATCCAGGACCCGCATCCAGGACCCGGATCCTGAGGGCTGGAATCAGGACCTGCATCCAGGAGCTGGATCCTGAAGGCTGGAATCAGGAGCTGGATCCTGAAGGCTGGAATCAGGAGCTGGATCCTGAAGGCTGGAATCAGGAGCTGGAACCAGGACCCAGATCCTGAAGGCTGGAACCAGGACCAGAATCCAGGAGCTGGACCCTGAAGACTGGAACCAGGACCTGGATCCAGGACCCAGATCCTGAAGGCTGGAACCAGGACCTGGATCCTGAACACTGGAATCAGGACCTGAATCCTGAAGACTGGAATCAGGAGCTGAAGACTGGAACCAGGAGCTGTATCCTGAAGGCTGGAACCAGGACCTGGATCCAGGACCCAGATCCTGCAGGTTGAAATCAGGAGCTGGATCCTGAACACTGGATCCAGGACCTGGAGACTGGAACCAGGAGCTGGAGACTGGAATCAGGAGCTGGAGACTGGAACCAGAAGCTGGATCCTGAAGGCTGGAACCAGGAGCTGGATCCTGGAATCAGGAGCTGGAGACTGGAGTCAGGAGCTGGATCCTAAAGACTGGAATCAGGAGCTGGATCCTGAAGGCTGGAATCAGGAGCTGGATCCTAAAGGCTGGAATCAGGAGCTGGATCCTAAAGGCTGGAACCAGGAGCTGGATCCTAAAGGCTGGAACCAGGAGCTGGATCCAGGAGCTGGATCCTGAAGGCTGGAACCAGGAGCTGGAGACTGGAATCGGGAGCTGGATCCCGAAGGCTGGACCCTAAACCCCGAGTGGAGTTCATGTGAGGATGAAGTGTTTCCCAGCTCCCAGCCAGGGTTGCCCAACCCCTCCGGGGACATTCCAAGCCTGGATAACATCAGGGCCTGGAAGACGCCGCGACTCCGTGGTCGGAGGAGCCGCCGGAGGAGCTTTTCCTGCTTTTCCAGCGCCGTGGTTGGTCGTTGGCTGCTCCCCGAGGTCACCCCACAGCTCCCAGTTTGGCCAGGAGCCGTCCTGGCTTTGGGGATCCTCCTTTCCCGAGCCCCTTCCCGGGTTTCTGAATCCCGAGGGAAGCGTCTCAGCCGGGCGTTCCCGGGATTTTGGTGCAGTTAAACACCCCTGGGAGACAAAATCCTGGGGGGGAAAAACCTGCTCCTGAACAATCATCCAGTGGGGGTGGTTTGGGATCATCCTTGGGATCTGGAAATCCAGGGAAAAAAGCCCCGTGTGCGTCCGTGACACCGTGTGGAAAACACTCCTCTCCGTGTGTAATTGTCATCGATAATATCCGTAATTAATTAGGACCAGGAAGGTCCCCCCGACTCCCTGGAGTGATTTGGGATGGGAGGGGATCTTCTCCCAGCTCCTCCTGCTATCCCAGTTGGCTCCAAACCCCCTCCAGCCTTTCCAGGGATGGGCCATCCGGGGCTCTTTGGGTTCCCCCCAAACCCGACCCCTTCCGGCTCTTTCTCCTCCTGCTCCTTCCCAACTTCCACCCCCCCGGGGCCGGATAATGGGAAATAAAACCCTGGAGCCGCCGAATTCCAGCGGGGAACCCCCGTGGAGTTGGGGGGTCGGGGCATTTGGGGCACCGCAAACCCCGGAACCCGTGGGGGGATCGTCCCCCTCCGCCGGGAATGCGGCTTTTCCCGGGAGATTCCAAAGGGGGAGACGCTCCCCGACCCCCCCAGAGCCTGAGGGAGGGCACGGGAAAGGCGGGAATGGAACCATCCCAGCTCGGAGCCGCTTCCAGAGGGGCTCCAGGAGAGCTGGAGGGGGACTGGGGACAGGGAATGGAGGGACAGGACACAGGGAATGGCTTCCCGGGGTTATAGGGGGGATAGTGGGAAGGGATTCCTGGCTGGGAGGGGCAGGGATGGAATTCCCAGAGGAGCCCCTGGATCCCTGGGGTCAGTTCCTCCACGGAGGGGTCGGGCAGCAGTTGGTTTTCCACGGGGAAAACGGGATGGGTGTCCATGGAAAGGCGCCGCTCCCGACCGCTCCAACGGCCAGGGAAAGGGATTTTCGGGAAAGGGATTTTCAGGAAGGACTTGTCAGGGGATCTTTGAGGTCCCTTCCAACCCAAAGCACCCTGTTTGCAAGAGTGTGGAATGACAGGACACAGGGAATGGCTTCCCAGGGTCAGGTGGGATATTGGGAAGGAATTCCTGGCTGGGAGGGTGGGGAGAGGCTGGGATGGAATTCCCAGAGGAGCTGTGGCTGCCCCTGGATCCCTGGGAGTGTCCAAGGGGAAGTTGGATCCCCCTGGGATGGTGGGAGGTGTCCCTGCCCCTGGCAGGGGGTGGGAATGGACGATCCTTAAAATCCCTTTCGGTCCAAACCATTCCATGATTTCCGGGCTCGGCGATTCCAAGGGGAGCAGGACAGGGACTGACCCTGGGATCATCTCCTTGGCAAATCCACCTGGGAGTCCCCAGGGACCCCCTGATCCCATGATCCCACCTCATCCCTGCCATCCCAGGGTCTGGGATGGGCTGGAATGTCCCACCCACCCCCCCCGGAAAATCGGGAAGCTCCGGGATGGGATTGGGCCCAGGGCCCAGCAGGAATTCTGGCCCCTCAGGACACGCTTCCTTCCCGCTCCCCATCCCGTTTTTATCCCTTTCCCGGCCCTTCCCGCCTCATTTCCCCTTTAAATCCCCCCCAGCAACCAGAAGGAAACCCCCAAACCCCCCAAATATCCCAGGGGGGGGATTTTTGGAGCTCTGAGCAGGGACCTTTTCCCGGCAGAGTTCTCTCCCACCTCCCTTCCAGCTGCCAAATCCCAAAATTCCCGACCTTCCCCCCCCTTCCAGCAGCTGACTCGGGATCCGACAAAACCCAAAAGCTGCTGAATTTGCCCGGAATTGCTGATTTTTTTCCGGTTCTTTGTGGGTTGGTGTGGGTTTTTTTGTGTCCCCAAAGGCCCGTCCTTCACCCCCGGGAGGAGCTGGAGATTCCCAGCTGGGAATCCTTTGGAATCAGCACTCGGCAATTTCCTGGCCTTTCATTCCCCTTCTCCCAAAAAAAGCTCCGGATCCCTCTCCCCCCGTTTGTCCCTCTCCAGCCGGGGAGGGAATGGGGTGATTGGATTCCGGGGGGGAATCGGCTCCTCCGGGGGGGTTGGATCCCAAGGACACCAGGAATTTTCCAGGGAAAAGAGCCCAGGGGTGTTTAAGCCCTTCTGTTTTGTGGGATTAACCAGCTGTGCCTCGTTTTTTTATGGATAAAACCAGGATGGGAACGGAGGGATGAGGTGGGATCGTGGAATCGTGGAATGGTTGGGGTGGGAAGGGGGATTCAGGACCACCCATTCCCACCCCCTGCCAGGGGCAGGGACAGATCCCATCAGATCCCCATCCCAGGGGGATCCAACCTCCCCTGGGACACTCCCAGGGATCCAGGGCACTGGAAAAAAGGCGGATCTGAGGCCGCTTCTCTTTTAAAAATGTCAGGATGGGGACTCTGGAATTTTATGGGAATCAAAACACCATCTCCTCCTGCTCAGGAGCTGCGAGCTCAGAGGTCACAATTCCTGTTTTTTTCCCTTAATTCCCTATTTTTCCCTGGAAAAAAGGTGGATCTGAGGCCGCTTCTCTTTTAAAACATCAACATGGGGACTCTGGAATTTTATTGGGATCAAAACAGGGTCTGTTCCTGCTCAGGAGCTGCGAGCTCAGAGGTCACAATTCCCAGGTTTTTTTCCCTTTAATTCCCTATTTTTCCCTGGGATCTGAGGCCGCTCCTGTTTTAAAACACTGGGATGGGGACTCTGGAATTTTATTGGGATCAAAACAGGATCTCCTCCTGCTCAGGAGCTGTGAACTCAGAGGTCACAATTCCCGTTTTTTTTCCCTTTAATTCCCTATTTTTCCCTGGGATCTGAGGCCGCTCCTGTTTTAAAAACACCGGGATGGGGACTCTGGAATTTTATTGGGATCAAAACAGGATCTCCTCCTGCTTAGGAGCTGCGAGCTCAAAGGTCACAATTCCCAGGTTTTTTTCCCTTTAATTCCCTATTTTTCCCTGGGATCTGAGGCTGCTCCTGTTTTAAAAACACCGGGATGGGGACTCTGGAATTTTGTTGGGATCAAAACAGGGTCTGTTCCTGCTCAGGAGCTGTGAGCTCAGAGGTCACAATTCCTGTTTTTTTCCCTTAATTCCCTATTTTTCCCTGGAAAAAAGGTGGATCTGAGGCCGCTTCTCTTTTAAAACATCAACATGGGGACTCTGGAATTTTATTGGGATCAAAACAGGGTCTGTTCCTGCTCAGGAGCTGCGAGCTCAGAGGTCACAATTCCCAGGTTTTTTTCCCTTTAATTCCCTATTTTTCCCTGGGATCTGAGGCCGCTCCTGTTTTAAAACACTGGGATGGGGACTCTGGAATTTTATTGGGATCAAAACAGGATCTCCTCCTGCTCAGGAGCTGTGAGCTCGGAGGTCACAATTCCCAGGTTTTTTTCCCTTTAATTCCCTATTTTTCCCTGGGATCTGAGGCTGCTCCTGTTTTAAAAACATCGGGATGGGGACTTCGGAATTTTATGGGAATCAAAACACCATCTCCTCCTGCTCAGGAGCTGCGAGCTCGGAGGTCACAATTCCCAGGTTTTTTTCCCTTTAATTCCCTATTTTTCCCTGGGATCTGAGGCTGCTTCTCTTTTAAAAACATCAGGATGGGAACTCTGGAATTTTATTGGGATCAAAACAGGGTCTGTTCCTGCTCAGGAGCTGTGAGCTCAAAGGTCACAATTCCTGGTTTTTTTCCCTTTAATTCCCTATTTTTCCCTGGAAAAAAGGTGGATCTGAGGCCTCTTCTCTTTTAAAACACCGGGATGGGGACTCTGGAATTTCATGGGAATAAAAACAGGGTCTGTTCCTGCTCAGGAGCTGCGAGCTCAGAGGTCACAATTCCTGGTTTTTTCCCTTAATTCCCTATTTTTCCCTGGAAAAAAGGTGGATCTGAGGCCGCTCCTCTTTTAAAACACCGGGATGGGGACTCTGGAATTTTATGGGAATCAAAACAGGGTCTCCTCCTGCTCAGGAGCTGCGAGCTCAAAGGTCACAATTCCCAGGTTTTTTTCCCTTTAATTCCCTATTTTTCCCTGGGATCTGAGGCCGCTCCTGTTTTAAAAACACCGGGATGGGGACTCTGGAATTTTGTTGGGATCAAAACAGGGTCTGTTCCTGCTCAGGGCCTGGCAGCAGGAGCCCGGTGGGAGCGGGGAGGTCGGAAACTTCGGGAAGAGAAGGGAATAAAGGGAAAAGAAGGGGATGAAGGGAAGAGAACCCCGGGAAGCGACTCCTGGTTCTCCCGGCTCCGGCTCCGGGCTCCTTTCCCCTGGAAAACGCCGGGGGAGGCCGGCTGGGGAGGGCAGAGGCTCCGGAGGGTCTGGCTCCGCGCCAGGCCCTCGGGACCTTCCCCATCCCACTCCTTCTGCTCGGGAACGCGGCGGCGCCGACGCGATTCCGGAACCCTCCGGAGCCGGGGGGGACAACGGGGGGGATCCGTTCCAAGGGAGGGTTTGCCCTGGGAGAGGCTCCGGAGCTCCCCGGGGGGATGGAGGGCCATGGAGCGTGAGGGGCCGCCGGGATTCCCGCCGGGAATGAGGTGGGAATCGGGCGCGGAGCTCCGGAAGGCTCCGGGCGCCCGGAGCAGGTTTGACGGGAATGGGAGTGGGAATGGGAATGGGAATGGGAATGGGGGGGGATTTTCCTTCCCCCCCTTTTCCAGGGAAAAAAAATAGCTTTGGGAGGAGGTGGGAGTTTGGGGAATGATCTGTGGGATGAGAAATTCCTGGAATGGTTTGGGATCGGTGGAAATCTGGATAATAATGATCTGTGGGATGAGAAATCCCTGGAATAATTTGGGATTGTGGAGTTTTAGGGGAAGTGGAAATTTGAGGAATGATCTGTGGGATGTGATATCCCTGGAATGGTTTGGGATCAGTGAAGTTTTAGGGGGTGGAAATTTGGGGAATGATCTGTGGGATGAGAAATTCCTGGAGTGGTTTGGGATCAGTGAAGTTTTGGGGGAGGTGGAAATTCGGGTAATAAGGGAATGAATAATCCCAAAATCCCTGGAATGGTTTTGGGATCGGTGAAGTTTTAGGGGGGTGGAAATCTGGATGATGATAATCTGTGTGATGGGAAATCCCTGGAATGGTTTGGGATTGGTGGAAATCTGGATGATGATCTGTGGGATGTGAAATTTCTGGAATGGTTTGGGATCGGTGGAGTTTTAGGGGGTGGAAATTTGGGGAATGATCTGTGAGATGAGAAATCCCTGGAATGGTTTGGGATCGGTGAAGTTTTAGGAGTTGGGATCCAGGGGGGGACTGGGGGGGGTTTAATGGGAATAACGAATTTGGGATGAGTTGTGGGAAGGGAGCGAAGGAAAAACCGGGAGAGTTTCAACCCCTTGCAGGGCCTGGAGGGGCTCCGGGAGAGCTGGAGAGGGACTGGGGACAAGGATGGAGGGACAGACACAGGGAATGGCTTCCCAGGGTCAGGGGGGAGAGTGGGAAGGGATTCCTGGCTGGGAGGGTGGGGAGGGGCTGGGATGGAATTCCCAGAGGAGCTGTGGCTGCCCCTGGATCCCTGGGAGTGTCCAAGGGCAGGTTGGATCCCCCTGGGATGGTGGGAGGTGTCCCTGCCCGTGGAAGGGGGTGGGAGTGGATGTCACTGCTGCAATCCCACCCCAACTCCTGCAATCCCACCCCAACTCCTGCAATCCCACCCCAACTCCTGCAATCCCACCCCAATTCCTGCAATCCCACCCCAATTCCTGCAATCCCAAACTCCTGCAATCCCAAACTCCTGCAATCCCACCCCAATTCCTGCAATCCCACCCCAACTCCTGCAATCCCACCCCAATTCCTGCAATCCCAAATTCCTGCAATCCCAACAACTCCTGCAATCCCAACAACTCCTGCAATCCCACCCCAACTCCTGCAATCCCACCCCAATTCCTGCAATCCCAAACTCCTGCAATCCCACCCCAATTCCTGCAATCCCAACTCCTGCATTCCCACCCCAACTCCTGCAATCCCACCCCAATTCCTGCAATCCCAAACTCCTGCAATCCCAAACTCCTGCAATCCCACCCCAACTCCTGCAATCCCACCCCAATTCCTGCAATCCCACCCCAACTCCTGCAATCCCACCCCAATTCCTGCAATCCCACCCCAATTCCTGCAATCCCAAATTCCTGCAATCCCAAATTCCTGCAATCCCAACAACTCCTGCAATCCCAACAATTCCTGCAATCCCACCCCAACTCCTGCAATCCCACCCCAACTCCTGCAATCCCACCCCAACTCCTGCAATCCCACCCCAACTCCTGCAATCCCACCCCAATTCCTGCAATCCCAAACTCCTGCAATCCCACCCCAACTCCTGCAATCCCACCCCAATTCCTGCAATCCCACCCCAATTCCTGCAATCCCAAATTCCTGCAATCCCAACAACTCCTGCAATCCCAACAACTCCTGCAATCCCACCCCAATTCCTGCAATCCCACCCCAATTCCTGCAATCCCACCCCAATTCCTGCAATCCCACCCCAATTCCTGCAATCCCACCCCAATTCCTGCAATCCCAACTCCTGCAATCCCACCCCAACTCCTGCAATCCCACCCCAACTCCTGCAATCCCACCCCAATTCCTGCAATCCCACCCCAATTCCTGCAATCCCACCCCAATTCCTGCAGCTCAGCCAACGGGACTTAAGGAAGGAGGAGGGAATGGAGGAATATCCCCCTGGAAATTGGGGATACTGGAATCAGTATTTATTTGGGTTTGGGGTTGGATTTGGGGGGTTCAGGATTTATTTATTTGGGTTTGGGTTGGATTTGGGGGGTTTGGGATTGATTTATTTGGATTTGGGGGGTTCAGGATTCATTTATTTGGATTTGGGGGTTCAGGATTCATTTATTTGGGGTTGGGGGGTTCAGGATTCATTTATTTGGATTTGGGGGTTCAGGATTCATTTATTTGGGGTTGGATTTGGGGGCTTCAGGATTGATTTATTTGGGTTTGGGGGGTTCAGGATTGATTTATTTGGTTTTAGGGTTGGATTTGGGGGGTTCAGGATTCATTTATTTGGATTTAGGGTTGGATTTGGGAGGTTCAGGATTCATTTATTTGGGGTTGGGGTTGGATTTGGGGGGTTCAGGATTCATTTATTTGGGGTTGGGGTTCAGGATTCATTTATTTGGATTTAGGGTTGGATTTGGGGGGTTCAGGATTTATTTCTTTGGGTTTGGGGGGTTCAGGATTCATTTATTTGGGTTTGGGGGGTTCAGGATTGATTTATTTGGGTTTGGGGTTGGATTTGGGGGTTCAGGATTTATTTATTTGGATTTGTGGGGTTCAGGATTTATTTGGGTTTGGAGTTGGATTTGGGAGGTTCAGGATTTATTTATTTGGTTTTGGGGTTGGATTTGGGGGTTCAGGATTCATTTATTTGGGTTTGGGGGTGGATTTGGGGGGTTTGGGATTGATTTATTTGGGTTTGGGGGGTTCAGGATTGATTTATTTGGGATTGGGGGGTTCAGGATTGATTTATTTGGGTTTGGGGGTTCAGGATTTATTTATTTGGATTTGTGGGGTTCAGGATTTATTTATTTATTTATTTGTTGTTGGTTTGTATTTTTTTTACCCCCTCGAGTTTCCCACGAGGAAAATTCCCAAAGGAAGGAAAGGATTCCTCAGGAAAAGATCCCTGAAGGGGGGACTGAGGAGGGTTTTTGGCTGAGATCCTTTTGGGGGGGTTTGGGGTTTTTTTAGGAATTCTTCCTTTGGGATCGGGATCAGGGAGGAGCCTTTGGAAGGGGAAAAGGGCCAGGATTTGATTCCATTTAATTTCTTTTTTTTAATTATTTTTTTTATGATTTATCTCCCTTTAAATTTTCTTATTCCATTTAATTGCATTTCTCTGTTTTCCTTCTATTCATTCCTATTTAACTCTGCCTATTTGATTCCATTTAATTTCATTTTATATTTTATTTTTATGTCATTTATCTCCATTTAATTTTCTTATTTTATCCCATCTACTTTCATTTCTTTTTTTTTAATTTTGTGGTTTCTTTCTATCTCGCTTTATGTATTTCATTTTTTTAAATTTTCTATTTAATTTTACGTATTTTATTCCATTTACTTTCGTTTTTTATTTTATTTTCATGTGATTTATCTCCATTTAGTTTTCTTATTTTATCCCATTTAATTTCTTTATTTTAATTTTGTGGTTTCTTTCTGTCTCACTTTATGTATTTCATTTTTTTAAATTTTCTATTTAATTTTACGTATTTTATTCCATTTAATTTCATTTTTTATTTTATTTTTATATGATTTATCTCCATTTAGTTTTCTTATTTAATTTAATTTCTTTATTTTAATTTTATGATTTCTTTCTATCTTGCTTTATGTATTTCCTTTTTTTTAATTTTCTATTTAATTTTACATATTTGATTCCATTTACTTTCATATTTTATTTTTATATGATTTATCTCCCTTTAATTTTCTTATTTTATTCCATTAATTTCCTTCATTTCTTTATTTTCATTTTATTTATTTCTGTTTCATTTTCTGTATTTTATTCCATTTAATTTCATTTCTTTCATTTTGAATTATTTCTTTCTATCTCACTTTATGTCTTTTAGCCTATTTAATTTATTTTCTATTTAATTTTACATGTTTTGTTCCATTTAATTTCATTTATTTATTTGTTTTCACTTGATTGATTTGTTTAGTTTTCCGTATTTTATTCCATTTATTTTAATTAATTTATTTTAATTTTATATGATTTATCTCTCTTTGATTTTCATTTTTTATTCCAGTTAATTTCATTATTTTATTTTTTTTTAATTTCTGTTTCATTTTCCGTATTTTATTTCATTTATTTTGGTTTCTTTATTTTAATTTTCTCTGATTTATTTCTATTTAATGTCAGTATTTTATTCCATTTCCTTTCATTGCTTTATTTTAATTTGATGTGATTTTTTCTGTCTCCTTTTATGTATTTTATTCCATCTGATTTTAGGTATTTTATTGCCTTTAATTTCATTTTTTTAAATTTTATTTATTTCTGTTTAATTTTACCTATTTTATTCTGTTTCATTGATTTCTTTATTTTAATTGTTTATTATTTAATTCTATTAAATTTTCTGTGTTTTATGCCATTTCATTTCATTTCTTTAATTTTCTGTATTTTATTCCATTTTATTTTATTTATTTCCTTTTATTTTATATTATTTTTCTATTCAATTTTATGTATTTCCTTCTCTTCCATTTTATTTCTATTTAATTTTGTGTATTATCTTTCATTTCATTTCTTTATTTTAATTTGATATCATTTCCTTCTGCTTAATTTTATGTGTTTTATTCCACTGAATTTCTTTTTTATCTTAATTTTACACTATTTATTTTCTTTTAATTTTTATCTCATTTCATTAATTTTTAATTTTATTTTTATATTATTTTATTCTATTTAAATTTTGTGGTTCATTCCATTTAATTTTATTGATTTATTTGCATTTTGCATTTTTTCTATTTAGTTTTATGTGTTTTGTTCACTTTAATTTCATTTCTATTTAATTTCATGTGTTTTATTCCCTTGGATTTTCTGTATTTTATTCCATTTAATTTTCTGTCTTTTGCTCTGTTTTATTTCATTTCTTTATTTCAGTTTTCCCTGTTTTATTCCATTTAATTTTATTTCTTTATTTCCATGTTATGTTTTTTTTCTATTCAATTTTATGAATTTTCTTCTTTCATTTGATTTATTACTTTTCATTTTATATTTTTCTCTTAATTCCTGTGCATTTCCTTCACTTTAATTTCACTTCTCTCTCATTTTCTGTATTTTATTACATTTAATGTGCAGATTTTATTTCATTTAATTTCTTTATTTTAATTTACTATTATTTATTTCTAATTAATTTTCACACTTTGCTCCATTTCATTTTATTGATTTATTTTCGTTTTAGATTATTTTTCTATTTAGTTTTCTCTATTTCCTTCTCTTTAATTTTACTTCTATTTAATTTTATGCATTTTATTATATTTAATTTTATGCATTTTGTCATATTTAATTTTATGTATTTTATAATATTTAATTTTATTCCTCTTATTTCTATTTCATTTCATGTCTTTAATTCTATTTTATTTCATTTCTTTATCTCAATCTTATCAATTTTATTCCATTTATTTTCATTTTTTATTTTAATTTTACATTATTTATTTCTATTTCATTTTCATGCTTTATTCCATTTCATTTTATTGATTTATTTTCATTTTATATTAGTTTTCCTATTTACTTTCCTGTATTTCCTTCTCTTTAATTTTATTCCTCTTTATTTTATGCATTTTATTTCTATTTAATTTTATGCATTTTTTCATATTTAATTTAAAGTATTTTATTTCTATTTAATTTCATGTATTTAATTCTATTTTATTTCATTTCTTTATCTCAATCTTATCAATTTTATTCCATTTATTTTCTATTTTTAATTTTAATTTTCCATTATTTATTTCTATTTCATTTTGGTATTTTTGTCCATTTACTTTCATTGATTTATTTTTATTTATCATTTATCATTTATCATTTATCATTTATTATTTATTATTTATTATTTATTATTTATTATTTATTATTTATTATTTATTATTTATTATTTATTATCTATTATTTATTATTTATTATTTATTAATTTTCCATTATTTTTTCTCTTTAATTTTCCATATTTCCTTCCCTTTAATTTTATTCCTCCTTATTTTATGCATTTTATTCCTATTTAATTTCACCTCTTTATTTTATTTCATTTCCCCATTTCACTTTTCTCTCTTTCATCCCATTTAATTTGATTTATTTTCATTTTCCGTCCTCGTGGGTCCCTTCCCTTGGGATTGCAGCCGAGAATTCCGGGAGTTCTCCCTTTGGAATTCTACCAGGGAATTCCAGGAGTTCTCCCCGGGGTTGTTGCTAATCCTGAGCTCAGGATTTAGGGTCCAAATCTCGGGTTTTAGGGTCCAAATCTCAGGATTTAGGGTCAAACCTCAAGTTTTAGGATCCAAATCTCAGGTTTTGGGGTCCAAATCTCAGGTTTTGGGATCCAAATCTCAGGTTTTGGGATCCAAACCTCAGGATTTGGGATCCAAATCTCAGGTTTTAGGATCCAAACCTCAGGATTTAGGGTCCAAATCTCGGGTTTTGGGATCCAAATCTCAGGTTTTGGGGTCCAAATCTCAGGATTTAGGACTCAAAACTCAGGTTTTAAGGGTCAGAAACCTCAGGATCCAAACCTCGGGTTTTAGGGTCCAAATCTCAGGTTTTAGGATCCAAATCTCAGGTTTGGGGATCCAAATCTCAGGTTTGGGGATCCAAATCTCAGGATTTAGGATCCAAATCTCAGGTTTAGGGTCCAAATCTCAGGTTTTGGGATCCAAATCTCAGGGTTTAGGGTCCAAATCTCGGGTTTTAGGGTCCAAATCCCAGATTTTAGGGTCAAACCTCCAGTTTTAGGATCCAAATCTCAGATTTTAGGGTCCAAATCTCAGGTTTTGGGGTCCAAATCTCAGGATTTGGGGTCAAACCTCAAGTTTTAGGGTCCAAATCTCAGGTTTTAGGGTTCAAATCTCTGGTTTTAGGGTCAAACCTCCAGTTTTAGGATCTAAATCTTGGGTTTTGGGATCCAAACCTCAAGTTTTCTATTTCAGACCTCAGGTTTTGGGGTCCAAACCTCAGGATTTAGGAATCAAACCTCAGGTTTTAAGGGTCAGAAACCTCGGGATCCAAATCTCGGGTTTTAGGGTCCAAATCTCAGATTTTAGGGTCCAAATCTCAGGTTTTGGGGTCCAAATCTCAGGTTTGGGGATCCAAATCTCAGGTTTTGGGATCCAAATCTCAGGTTTTAGGGTCCAAATGTCAGATTTTAGGGTCAAACCTCCAGTTTTAGGATCCAAATCTCAGATTTTAGGGTCCAAATCTCAGGTTTTGGGGTCCAAATGTCAGGATTTAGGGTCCAAATCTCAGTATTTGGGGTTGAAATCTCGGGTTTTGGGATCCAAATCTCAGGATTTAGGATCCAAATCTCAGGTTTTGGGATCCAAATCTCAGATTTTAGGGTCCAAATCTCAGGTTTTGGGGTCCAAACCTCAGGATTTAGGACTCAAAACTCAGGTTTTAAGGGTCAGAAACCTCAGGATCCAAACCTCGGGTTTTAGGGTCCAAATCTCAGGTTTTAGGGTCCAAATCTCAGGTTTTAGGATCCAAATCTCAGGTTTGGGGATCCAAATCTCAGGGTTTAGGGTCCAAATCTCGGGTTTTAGGGTCCAAATCCCAGATTTTAGGGTCAAACCTCCAGTTTTAGGATCCAAATCTCAGATTTTAGGGTCCAAATCTCAGGTTTTAGGGTCCAAATCTCAGGTTTTAGGGTCCAAATCTCAGGATTTGGGGTCAAACCTCAAGTTTTAGGGTCCAAATCTCAGGTTTTAGGGTTCAAATCTCTGGTTTTAGGGTCAAACCTCCAGTTTTAGGATCTAAATCTTGGGTTTTGGGATCCAAACCTCAAGTTTTCTATTTCAGACCTCAGGTTTTGGGGTCCAAACCTCAGGATTTAGGAATCAAACCTCAGGTTTTAAGGGTCAGAAACCTCAGGATCCAAACCTCGGGTTTTAGGGTCCAAATCTCAGGATTTAGGATCCAAATCTCAGGTTTTGGGATCCAAATCTCAGGTTTTGGGGTCCAAATCTCAGGATTTAGGGTCCAAATCTCAGGTTTTAGGGTCCAAATCTCAGGTTTTGGGATCCAAATCTCGGGTTTTAGGGTCCAAATCCCAGATTTTAGGGTCAAACCTCCAGTTTTAGGATCCAAATCTCAGATTTTAGGGTCCAAATCTCAGGTTTTGGGGTCCAAATCTCAGGATTTGGGGTCAAACCTCAAGTTTTAGGGTCCAAATCTCAGGTTTTAGGGTTCAAATCTCTGGTTTTAGGGTCAAACCTCCAGTTTTAGGATCTAAATCTTGGGTTTTGGGATCCAAACCTCAAGTTTTCTATTTCAGACCTCAGGTTTTGGGGTCCAAACCTCAGGATTTAGGAATCAAACCTCAGGTTTTAAGGGTCAGAAACCTCGGGATCCAAATCTCGGGTTTTAGGGTCCAAATCTCAGATTTTAGGGTCCAAATCTCAGGATTTAGGATCCAAATCTCAGGTTTGGGGATCCAAATCTCAGGTTTTGGGATCCAAATCTCAGGTTTTAGGGTCCAAATGTCAGATTTTAGGGTCAAACCTCCAGTTTTAGGATCCAAATCTCAGATTTTAGGGTCCAAATCTCAGGTTTTGGGGTCCAAATCTCAGGATTTAGGGTCCAAATCTCAGTATTTGGGGTTGAAATCTCGGGTTTTGGGATCCAAACCTCAGGATTTAGGGTCCAAATCTCAGGATTTGGGGTTGAAATCTCAGGATTTGGGATCCAAATCTCAGGTTTTGGGATCCAAATCTCCGGATTTAGGGAAAGGAGGGCTGGCAGGAATCGCAGCTGGATCGGGCCCCGTTTGGAGCAGAAGGTTTGGGAAAAGGGGAAAAATGGGAAAAAGGGGAAGAAAGGAGCTGCTTTTCCTTTGGATCCTCTGGATCCTCCCGGCAGCCGGAGTGGGAATGACGGAATTCCCACCCGCTGGGCCTTTGGAATCTGCTCCGGGAACGGTTCCCATGCAGGGAACAGACGGGCGGGTTCCGGGCGGGAACGGCGGCTTTGGGGACCCAAAGCTTTGGGGGTTGGGGTCCAAACCTCAGTTTTTGGGATCCAAATCTCAGGTTTTGGGATCCAAATCAGTTTTTAGGACCCAAACTTCCAGTTTTAGAGTCCAAACCTCCAGTTTTAGGAGCCAAACATCAAGTTTTAGGACCCAAACTCAGTTTTTAGGACCCAAACTTCCAGTTTTAGTGTCTAAACCTCCGGTTTTGGGATCCAAACTTCGGATTTTGGGATCCAAATCTGTTTTTGCGATCCAAACCTCGAGTTTTGGGATCCAAACTTCAGGTTTTAGGGCCTAAACTTCCAGTTTTAGCATCCAAACCTCAGTTTTAGCAAATCCAAACCCCAGATTTTGAGATCCAAACCTCAGGTTTTGGGATCCAAATCAATTTTTAGGATCCAAACCTCCACTTTTAGGAGTGAAACCTCAAGTTTTAGGATCTAAATCTCAGGTTTTGGGATCCAAATCTGTTTTTAGAATCCAAATCTCGAGTTTTAGGATCCAAATCTCGAGTTTTAGGATCCAAACTTCCAGTTTTAGCATCCAAACCTCAATTTTTGGGAGCCAAACCTCAAGTTTTAGATCCAAACCTCAGGTTTTGGGATCCAAATCAGTTTTTAGGTCCCAAACTTCCAGTTTTAGAGTCCAAACCTCCGGTTTTAGGAACCAAACATCAAGTTTTAAGATCCAAACCCCGGGTTTTGGGATCCAAACCTCCAGTTTTAGGAGGCAAACCTCGGATTTTGGGACCCAAACTCAGGTTTTGGGATCCAAACTTTCAGTTTTGGGATCCAAACCTCCACTTTTAGGAGTCAAACCTCAAGTTTTAGGATCCAAACCCCGGGTTTTGGGATCCAAATCTGGTTTTAGGATCCAAATCTCGGGTTTTAGGATCCAAACTTCCAGTTTTAGGACCCAAATCTCAGGTTTTAGGATCCAAATCAGTTTTTAGGATCCAAACCTCAGGTTTTGGGATCCAAATCAGTTTTTAGGACCCAAACTTCCAGTTTTAGCATTCAAACCTCTGGGTTTAGGAGCCAAACCTCAGGTTTTGGGATCCAAACTTCAGGTTTTGGGACCCAAACCTCAGTTTTAGCTGAAGGAGCTCCTGAAGGGGCTCTTTGAAGCCTCTGGGATTTTTTAGGATCTTCTCCCCGTGCCCTCCGGGCTGGGAAGGACACGGCAATTCCAAAGGGATGCTGGGAGATGGGAGGGGGGGAAATATTTGGGGTTTTTTTCCCCAAGGATTTCCTTGGAAAAGGGGAAAAACCTCCCGGGACGAGCAGGGTGACCCTTCCCAAGGGTTTTCCTCAGGATTTTTGTGGGCCTTATCCAGGCTGGGAGAGACAGATTCCAATTCCAAAGGCATTGGGATGCTGGGAGATGGGAGGAGGAGAAATCTTTGGCTTCTTGTTCCGAAGGTTTCCCCGGAAAAGGGGGAAAACATCCCAGGATGAGCAGGGTGACCCTTCCCAAGGGTTTTCCTCCTGGGGATTTTTTGGGATCTTCTCCCTGTGCCCTCCGGGCTGGGAAGGACACGGCAATTCCAAAGGGATGCTGGGAGGTGGGAGAGGGGGAAATATTTGGGGTTTTTTTTCCCAAAGATTTCCTTGGAAAGGGGGGAAAACCCGTCTTGAATTGTGAAATCTTTGGTTTGGTTTGGAAGGAGCTGCTGAATTCCTGGGGGAGCTGAAAAGCAGGGATTGGTCTGAATGCCTTGGAAAAGTGGGATTAGTGGGAAAAAGTGTGAAAAGTGGGATAGAGCCGAGGAGATGGAAGGGGAGGCAGGAATTGTTGTTCTCCTCACCCAGTGGGTCGTGTCTGTCTTGAGTTGTGGAATCTTTGGTTGGAAGGGGCTGTTGAACTCCTGTGGGAGCTGAAAAGCAGGGATTGGTCTGAATGCCTTGGAAAAGTGGGATTAGTGAGGAAAAGTGGGATAGAGCTGAGGAGATGGAAGGGGAGTCAGGAATTGTTCCCCTCACCCCAGTTCCTCACCTCGATCTCGGATCACTGGGCTGTTGGTGTGGGAAGGGACCTCCTGGCTGACGTTCCCTCTCTCCCCCTTCCCCCCGGGGGTGTTTTCCCAGGCTGGAATGGGTGGAGATCATCGAGCCTCGCACCCGGGAGCGCGTGGAAACCCTTGGAAACCCTTGGAAAAGTGGGATTAGTGGGGAAAAGTGGGATAGAGCTGAGGAGTTGGAAGGGGAGGCAGGAATTGTTCCCCTCACCCAGTGGGTCGTGTCCGTCTTGAGTCGTGGAATCTTTGGTTGGAAGGGGCTGTTGAACTCCTGTGGGAGCTGAAAAGCAAAGATTGGTCTGAATGCCTTGGAAAAGTGGGATTAGTGGGGAAAGTGGGATAGAGCTGAGGAGATGGAAGGGGGAGTCAGGAATTGTTGTTCTGCTCACCCAGTACGTCGTGTCCGTCTTGAGTCGTGAAATCATTGGTTTGGGTTGGAGGAGCTGAATTCCTGTGGGAGCTGAAAAGCAGGGATTGGTCTGAATCCCTTGGAAAAGTGGGATTAGTGGGAAAAAGTGTGAAAAGTGAGATAGAGTGAGGAGGTGGAAGGGGGAGGAAGGAATTGTTCCCCTCACCCCGTTGGCTCACCTCGATCTCAGATCACCGGGTGGTTCTGGTGGGAAGGGACCTCCTGGCTGACGTTCCCTCTCTCCCCCTTCCCCCCGGGGGTGCTTTTCCCAGGCTGGAATGGGTGGAGATCATCGAGCCTCGCACCCGGGAGCGCATGTACGCCAACCTGCTGACGGGCGAGTGCGTGTGGGACCCGCCGGCCGGGGTGCGCATCAAGCGCACCAACGAGAACCAGTGGTGGGAGCTCTTCGACCCCAACACCTCCCGCTTCTACTACTACAATGCCACCACCCAGAGGACCGTCTGGCACCGGCCCCAGAACTGCGACATCATCCCCCTGGCCAAGCTGCAGACCCTGAAGCAGAACACGGAGTCGCCGCGGGCGTCCACCGAGAACAGCCCCGGGCGGAGCAGCAACGTCAGCAGGGAGGGGAGCACCGGGTCCTCCCTGGAGCAGGAGCTGGATGGAGGGGGAGGAGGAGGAGGAGGAGGAGGAGGAGGAGGAGGCGGCGAGAAGCTCCCGGAGCAGAGGGCGGGCAGGCAGGGCCCCCAGTACGGCCTGGGAAAGGAGGAGGTGGAGAGGTAAGGGGTGGGTGGGGATGGGTGGGTGGGGTGGGATGGGTGGGGTGGGAGGGGTGGGGTGGGGATGGGTGGGGTGGGGATGGGTGGGGCAGGATGGGGAGGGTGGGGTTTGATGGGTGGGGCAGGATGGGTGGGATAGGGATGGGGATGGGCGGGGCAGGATGGGGAGGGCGGGGTGGGATGGGGAGGGCGGGGTTTGATGGGCGGGGTGGGATGGGGATGGGCGGGGCAGGATGGGGATGGGTGGGGTGGGAATTCTGGCAGGAAAGAGCAGAGAGCAGAGCCCTCGTGCCGAGGATCCTCCCTTTCTTGGGAGAAGGGGTTTTGTGGATCAGCTCAGCTGTTCCTGGATCTCCACAGGGTTTGATCCTCCATAAATCACCCCCAGGGGGTGTGTCTGGGGGAGGGAAATCCCAGGAAAAAACATGGATTTTGAGGGAAAGGGTGGAGAGGAAAAGAGCAGAGAGCAGAGCCCTCGTGCCGAGGATCCTCCCTTTCTTGGGAGAAGGGGTTTTGTGGATCAGCTGAGCTACTCCTGGGGTTTGATCCACCATAAATCACTCCCTGGGGGTGTTTCTGGAGGAAGGAAATCCCAGGAAAAAACATGGATTTTGGGGGAAAGGATGGAGGGAAAAAGAGCAGAGAGCAGAGCCCTCGTGCAAAGGATCCTCCCTTTCTTCGGAGAAGGGGTTTTGTGGATCAGCTGAGCTACTCCTGGGGTTTGACCCTTTGTAAATCATCCCTGGGGGTGTGTCTGGAGGAAGGAAATCCCAGGAAAAAACATGGATTTTGGGGGGAAAGGATGGAGGGAAAAAGAGCAGAGAGCAGAGTCCTTGTGCTGAGGATCCTCCCTTTCTTGGGAGAAGGGGTTTTGTGGATCAGCTCAGCTACTCCTGGGGTTTGATCCTCCATAAATCATCCCTGGGGGTGTGTCTGGAGGAAGGAAATCCCAGGAAAAAACATGGATTTTGGGGGGAAAGGATGGAGAGGAAAAGGGCAGAGAGCAGAGCCCTCGTGCAAAGGATCCTCCCTTTCCTGGGAGAAGGGATTTTGTGGATCAGCTCAGCTGTTCCTGGATCTCCACAGGGTTTGATCCTCCATAAATCACTCCCTGGGGGTGTGTCTGGAGGAAGGAAATCCCAGGAAAAAACATGGATTTGGGGGGGAAAGGATGGAGAGGAGCCCTGGGGAGAAGGACTCGGGGGTGTTGGTGGATGGAAAAACGGGATACGCCCCGTCCGTGTGCGCCGGGAAGTTTGGAATTCCCCACGTCCCGGGGTCGTGGCACAGCGCGGGCAGCGGGAGAGGAGGGAATTCATCCCGCCCCTGGAATCCCGCCCCTGGAATTCCCCCGTGCCCTGGGCTCCCTAAAACAACGAGGGAAAAGAGGGAAAACCGTTCCCTGGATGTTGGATTTTCCCCCTTCTATGGATCGTCTTCTCTTCCTCCACGATTCCTTCGGCTCCGATTTTTCCCGTCCGTGCCGGGTCCGGCCCCACCTCCCCCCCCCGGAGGAGTTTTCCATCGGATCCGACCGTTGGAAGGGAATTCCTTTGGAATTGTGGAGGTGGGAAAAGCCTTCCCGGGTCACAACAGACCCCACGAGCTCCTCCAGCCCTTAAAGTTCCTCATTCCCTTGGCCGGATATTCGGGAACGGCCACGGGTGGAAAACACATTCCCGGCAGGAAAATCGGGATCCCGCTCCCGTTTCCTCCCTCCACCCTCAAAGATTTTCGGGATAAAAACAATTCCAGGCCGGGGCTGGGAGGTGAAACTGGGAGGGGAAGGAGTGTTTGTTCCCTTTTTAATTCCCTTTCCGTGGATTCTCCGCTTCCCACGGGCCGGGGTTTGCCCGACGTCGCCGTTCCCGTGACGTAATTCCAGGGAAAGCCGGGGCGGGAGTCGGGATGGGATTGAGGGGCCGGAGCTTTGCCGGGCGGGGGGATTAAGTCGGGATTAGGAGCCGGGATTCGGGGTCTATTCCGGGCTTTTCCGTCCCCGGTTCACTTTCCCCCGGAGTTAAAAATAACCGGGAATGAGGCTCTCGGAGCCGGAGGGGAACGGAACTCCGGGATTTGGGGATTCAGGGATTCAGGGATTCAGGGATTCAGGGATTTAGGGATTTAGGGATTTGTGAATTTAGGGATTCAGGGATTCAGGGATTCATGGATTTAGGGATTTAGGGATTCAGGGATTCATGGATTTAGGGATTTAGGGATTTAGGGATTCATGGATTTAGGGATTTAGGGATTCATGGATTTAGGGATTTAGGGATTTAGGGATTCAGGGATTCATGGATTTATGGATTTAGGGATTTAGGGATTCATGGATTTAAGGATTTATGGATTTAGGGATTCATGGATTTAGGGATTCAGGGATTCATGGATTTATGGAGGGGTTGTTTGTTTTCAGCGAATTTCTGGGATTTGGTTGTTTTTCCAGAGGGTTCCCCAGTCGAAGCTGCCGGGGGCGGGGTTGGGAAAATTCCGGATGGGGCAAAAAAAAATGGCCTTTCTCCATGGAAAAAAAAATCACCTTTGGAATTGGGGAGAACGACTTCGGGGGTGGGAAATCGCTCTCAGGAAGGGGAAAAATCCCTTTCAGGGATGGGAAATCGCCTTTATCCGTGGAAAATCGGCTTTGCTGCTGGAAAATCTAATTTGTTAATGGAAAAATCCCTTTTATCCATGGAAAATCACCTTTATTCATGGAAAATCGGCTTTGCTGTTGGAAAATCAAGTTTATTCATGGAAAATCCCTTTTATCCATGGAAAATCAGCTTTATTCGTGGAAAATCACCTTTATTCATGGAAAATCACCTTTATTCCTGGAAAATCGACTTTGTTGTTGGAGAATCACCTTTATTAATGGAAAAATCCCTTTTATTCATGGAAAAATCCCTTTTATTCATTGGGAAAATCCCTTTTATTCATGGAAAAATCCCTTTTATTAATGGAAAAATCACTGATTAATGGAAAATCAACTTTATGAATGGAAAAATCACTTATTAGTGGAAAATCACGTTTATTAATGGAAAAATCCCTTTTATGAATGGAAATTGGACTTTATCAATGGAAAATCCCTTTTAATAATGGAAAGTCCTATTTATTAATGGAAAAATCACCTTTATTAATGGAGAATCACCTTTATTAATGGAAAATCCTCTTTGTTACTGGAGAATCAACTTTATTAATGGAAAATCCCTTTTATTAATGGAAAAATCGCTTTTATTCATGGAAAAATCACTGATTGATGGAAAATCAACTTTTTTAATGGAAAAATCACTTATTAGTGGAAGATCAACTTTATTAATGGAAAAATCCCTTTTATGAATGGAAATTGGACTTTATTATTGGAAAATCCCTTTTAATAATGGAAAATCCTATTTATTAATGGAAAAATCACCTTTATTAATGGAGAATCACCTTTATTAATGGAAAATCCTCTTTGTTACTGGAGAATCAACTTTATTAATGGAAAATCCCTTTTATTAATGGAAAAATCGCTTTTATTCATGGAAAAATCACTGATTGATGGAAAATCAACTTTTTTAATGGAAAAATCACTTATTGATGGAAAATCAACTTTATTAATGGAAAAATCCCTTTTTTTAATGGAAATTGGACTTTATCAATGGAAAATCCCTTTTAAAAATGGGAAATCAACATTTATTAATGGAAAAATCACCTTTATTAATGGAAAATCACCTTTATTAATGGAAAATCACCTTTATTAGTGGAAAATCCTCTTTTTTATTGGAGAATCAACTTTGTTATGGAAAATCCCTTTTATTAATGGAAAAATCACTTATTAGTGGAAAATCACCTTTATTAATGGAAAATCACCTTTATTAGTGGAAAATCCTCTTTGTTATTGGAGAATCAACTTCATTAATGGAAAATCCCATTTATTAATGGAAAAGTTCGCTTTTATTCATGGAAAAATCACTTATTAATGGAAAATCAACTTTATTAATGGAAAAATCAGGGTTTTTTATGGAAAATCACTTTTATTTGTGGAAAATCATCTCAGTGGAAAATCAACTTTATTAATGGATGAACCACTTTTATTAAGAGAAAACTCATTTTTATGAGTGGAAAATCCCTTTTATTAATGGAAAAATCCCTTTTATTAAAGGAAATTGGACTTTATTATTGGAAAATCCCTTTTATTATTGGAAAGTTGCTTTTATTTGTGGACAAATCACTTTTACTGATGGAAAATCACCTTTATTAATGGAAAATCACTTTCATTTATGAAAAATCGTCTTTGTGAGTGGAAAATCGACTTTATTAATGGAAAAATCTCTTTTATTAGTGAAAAATCACTTCTTAATGGAAAATCCCATTTATCAATGGAAAAATCCCTTTTATTAATGGAAATTCGACTTTATTACTGGAAAATCCCCTGAATAACTGTGGAAAATCGCTTTTATTTGTGGAAAATTAATAATATATAATATATAGTTATTACATATTCTGTATTATTTATTATGTGTTATATATTATTATATCATTATATATTATATCATTATATAAATTTATATGTATTTAATATTAATTAAATATAATTTAATTCAATATATATTAAATATAAATATATATAATATGTATTGTATATTATATCATTATATAATATATATTTATATTTATTTTATTTAATATATAATATATTAAATATATAAAAATATATTAAATATATATAAAATATATAAATTAATATATTAAATATATATTTAATATCTATAATAAATATAAATATATATAATCTATATTTACATTTATTGATAATCATATATGAGGATATAATAATTAATAATAGTATTTGTGTTATTTTAATTATTAATTATTAATAACGTTCCTGTAAAATCACCTTTATTCCCACCAAAAAAAATCGCCTTTATCCGTGGAAAAATTCCCTTTGGTTAATGGAACATCCACTTTATTCATGGAAAAGCACCTCGAGGTGGGAGGAGGTCCCCAAGAGCAGGGGAGGCCGGGATTCCTGGGAATCTCTATCCCAAAAACAAAGGAGGCCCAGATTCCTGGGAATCTCCATCCCAAAAACAAAGGAGGCCGGGATTCCTTGGGAATCTCCATCCCAAGAGCAGGGGAAGTTGGGATTCCTGGGAATCTCTATCCTAAGAGCAGGGGAAGTTGGGATTCTTTGGGAATCTCTATCCCAAGAGCCAGGGAGGTTGGGATTCCTTGGGAATCTCCATCCCAAAAAAAAAAAGGAGGCCGGGATTCCTGGGAATCTCCATCCCAAGAGCCAGGGAGGTTGGGATTCCTTGGGAATCTCCATCCCAAAAAACAAAGGAGGCCGGGATTCCTTGGGAATCTCCATCCCAAACCCAAAGGAGGACCGAATTCCTGGGAAGCTCCATCCCAAAAACAAAGGAGGACGGGATTCCTGGGAATCTCTATCCCAAAAAACAAAGGAGGCCGGGATTCCTGGGAAGCTCCATCCCAAGAGTAGGGGAAGTTGGGATTCCTTGGGAATCTCTATCCCAAAAACAAAGGAGGCCGGGATTCCTGGGAATCTCCATCCCAAGAGCAGGGGATGCTGGGATTTTCCTTTAATATGTGATTTTTCACTAATAAAAGAGATTTTTCCGCTAATAAAGTCGATTTTCCACTGAGATGGTTTTGCACAAATAACAAAGACGATTTTCCGTAAATAAAAGTGATTTTTCCATTAATAAGGTTGATTTTCCGTTAATCAGTGATTTTTCCATGAATAAAAGCGATTTGTCCATTAATAAAAGGGATTTTCCATTAATAAAGTTGATTCTCCAACAACAAAGAGGATTTCCCGTTAATAAAGTTGATTTTCCAATAACAAACGTGATTTCCCATCAATAAAGTTGATTTTCCAGTAATAAAGTCCAATTTCCGTTAATAAAAGGGATTTTTCCGTTAAGAAACGTGATTTTCCCACTCATAAAAATGAGTTTTCTGTCAACAAAAGTTCTTTGTCCATTAATGAAGTTGATTTTCCACTGAGATGATTTTCCGCAGATAAAAGGGATTTTTCCATTAATAAAAGGGATTTTTCCATGGATAAAAGGGATTTTTCCATGAATAAAAGGGATTTTTCCATTAATAAAAGGGATTTTTCCATCAATAAAAGGGATTTTTCCATGAATAAAAGCGATTTTTTCTGTGGATAAAAGGGATTTTTCCGTGGATAAAAGGGATTTTTCCATTAATAAAAGGGATTTTTCCATGAATAAAAGGGATTTTTCCGTGGATAAAAGGGATTTTTCCATCAATAAAAGGGATTTTTCCATCAATAAAAGGGATTTTTCCGTGGATAAAAGGGATTTTTCCATTAATAAAAGGGATTTTTCCATCAATAAAAGGGATTTTTCCATCAATAAAAGGGATTTTTCCATCAATAAAAGGGATTTTTCCATGGATAAAAGGGATTTTTCTATCAATAAAAGGGATTTTTCCATGGATAAAAGGGATTTTTCCATTAATAAAAGGGATTTTTCCATTAATAAAAGGGATTTTTCCATCAATAAAAGGGATTTTTCCATTAATAAAAGGGATTTTTCCATCAATAAAAGGGATTTTTCCATCAATAAAAGGGATTTTTCCATTAATAAAAGGGATTTTTCCGTGGATAAAAGGGATTTTTCCATCAATAAAAGGGATTTTTCCATTAATAAAAGGGATTTTTCCATGAATAAAAGGGATTTTTCCATGAATAAAAGGGATTTTTCCATCAATAAAAGGGATTTTTCCATCAATAAAAGGGATTTTTCCATTCATAAAAGGGATTTTTCCGTGGATAAAAGGGATTTTTCCATTAATAAAAGGGATTTTTCCATGGATAAAAGGGATTTTTCCATCAATAAAAGGGGTTTTTCCATGGATAAAAGGGATTTTTCCATGGATAAAAGGGATTTTTCCATGGATAAAAGGGATTTTTCCATGGATAAAAGGGATTTTTCCATGGATAAAAGGGATTTTTCCATCAATAAAAGGGATTTTTCCATGGATAAAAGGGATTTTTCCATCAATAAAAGGGATTTTTCCATGGATAAAAGGGATTTTTCCATGGATAAAAGGGATTTTTCCATCAATAAAAGGGATTTTTCCACAAATAAAAGGCATTTTTCCATGGATAAAAGGGATTTTTCCATGAATAAAAGGGATTTTTCCATGAATAAAAGGGATTTTTCCGTGGATAAAAGGGATTTTTCCATCAATAAAAGGGATTTTTCCATGAATAAAAGGGATTTTTCCATCAATAAAAGGGATTTTTCCATGGATAAAAGGGATTTTTCCATCAATAAAAGGGATTTTTCCATTAATAAAAGGGATTTTTCCATTAATAAAAGGGATTTTTCCATCAATAAAAGGGATTTTTCCGTGGATAAAAGGGATTTTTCCATCAATAAAAGGGATTTTTCCACAAATAAAAGGGATTTTTCCATGGATAAAAGGGATTTTTCCATGAATAAAAGGGATTTTTCCATGGATAAAAGGGATTTTTCCACGGATAACGTCGATATTCCCGTTAAGGCCGTTCCCAATTTGCACGTGGAGGAGGGCGGGGAGGGGATTTTAAGGCCGTTCCTTCAGAACCTCCTGGGAATGAAGTTCATTTTTCCCGACGTTTCCCGGAGGATCCCGGGTCCGGGTGGATCCGTGACGGAAACACGGAGCAAGGGAGGGTTTTTGCTCCTTCGGGAGAGGCCGAGTCCAAAGCTCAGCCCAGAGATTCCATCCCGCTCCTCCAGGGGCTTTGTTTTCCCTGTTTTTCGGTGTTTCTCCAAGGTGGGATCTTCTCCCCCTCCTGGGATCGAGGGGATGTGGGATCGGGGCTTTTTGGGATTCGCCTCTTCCAGCCTCTTTGACCACCTGTGGGATGGAGCCGTGGGGCGTTTGGGATCCCTTGGGATGGTTTAAGGCCGGGAATGTGATTTGGGAAGGGTCGGACGTGAAGCTGGAGCCCCGGGCGGGGCTCGACCACCCTCTGCTGAACCATCCCAAGGAAACAATCCCCGATTCCGAGGAGGTGGGAGCGGATCCCGAGAGCGGGACTCCGGAATCCCTGCGGATCCCCCCCGGCCGATCCCGGAGGAGGCACCGGGGGGTCGTCGTCGTCCCCCTCGGTAACTCCTCCCCGGTTTTTTGTGCTCTGAAAAATGAAAGCTGGACACGATTCCGGCGTGGGGAAAACTGGAGATGCTTCCCTGAGCACGAGAACTCCGTTTCAATGTCGCCCGGGGCCGGACGCGTTAACGAGGGGGGACGGCCCGTGTTAATTGGGGAGTTCCACGAGTTTGTAGCGGCGATTTCCAAAGAGTTAATTTTTCTTCTGGTGGGATTCCACGGGGGACGGAAGGATCGCAGGGGTTTAGGACGTGGTTTTAACGATCACCTCAAAAAGTCCTTTCTTAAAATTCTTCCTGGAGCCGGGTTCGTACCTCCGGGTTTCACATCAACAGGTCTCCGGACAGGGGGTCCAAACTTCTGGAATCACTGCCAGCCCTTGTTTTCCGAGGTTTGTGGTTGGAATTTACGGAGCCTCCTTTGGCTGAGAGCTGGTTTTTGTCCCCCCCCTCGTTGCAGTTCGTCGCCTTCCGGAGTGTTCGAGAAGGAATATGACATTTACCGGGATTACAGCGCCGAGGGGCAGCTCCTGCACTACAGGTATCCCAGAATTCCCCCTCCGCGATGGGCGTCGAATTCCCGCTTTTCCGGGCCTCCTTCCCGCCCCTTCCCTTCCCTGGGTTGCCTTTTGCAGCTTCGCTTCCACCCTCAGACCGACCTCCAGGAGAGTTTGGGTGGATCCTGGGAGCATTCCGGCCTTTCCGGGGGGTTGGTCCTTGTTTGAGGGGCTCCTTCCCGTGGGGAGAAACCGGAGCGGGGCGGGACAACCATGGGATCGTTCCACTTGGGATTGTTCCATCTCCGCGGGGTCCCGGGGGTGGGAAAACCTCCCGGGAAATGACCCTTCTCCCGGGAGAACGAGCCGCCTCTCCCGAGCCGCGGGTCCGACTCGTTTTTCGGGACGGAGAGGAGGTTTTTCCCTCTGAACCCAAAGCCTCCGACTTCCATGGATTTCATGGGATCGGGGAATCTTGGGATGTTTGGGGTCGGAGGGCGCCGTGAAGATTCACGTTCCCTTCCCCTGGAACGTTTTTCCTGCTGCTCCAGGCGGAAAAAAATCCCCCCCCCTTTGTCCCGTGATTCACCGACTCCGAGTGACCCTCCGTGGGCATTGAATTCCCGCTTTTCCGGGCCTCCTTCCCACCCTTCCCTTCCCTGGGCTGCCTTTTGTAGCTTCACTTCCACCCTCAAACCAACCTCCAGGAGAGTTTGGGTGGATCTCGGGAGTGGGGACGTTCCGGCCTTTCCGGAGGGTTGGTCCTTGTTTGAGGGGCTCCTTCCCGTGGGGAGAAACCGGAGCGGGGCGGGACAACCTTGGGATCGTTCCCCTTGGGATTGTTCCATCTCCGTGGGGTCTTGGGGTGGGAAAACCTCCCGGGAAATGACCCTTCTCCCGGGAGAACGAGCCGCCTCTCCCGAGCTGCGGGTCCGACTCGTTTTTCGGGACGGAGAGGAGGTTTTTCCCTCTGAACCCAAAGCCTCCGACTTCCATGGATTTCATGGGATCGGGGAATCGGGGAGTGGCGGGATGGTTGGGGTCGGAGGGCGCCGTGAAGATTCACATTCCCTTCCCCTGGAACGTTTTTCCTGCTGCTCCAGGCGGAAAAAAGTTCCCCCCTTCTTTGTCCCGTGAGTGACCCTCCGGGAGCGTCGGGATGAGGGAAGGAAAAATTGGGGAAAGGGAGCCTTGTGGGAGAGGGAACCGAGAGGGGGGCGGGACCTGGGGCTTTTCCTGGGAGGGTTGGCGTTCTCCGGGGGCGTCGGATGCGCTCGGAGAGACCTTTCCGTGGACAAATTTCCAAGTGGGGAGACCCTGGGATCCGTCTGCTTCCAAACTTCCAAGTGGGATGTGCCCTGGGATCCGTCTGCTTCCAAACTTCCAAGTGGGAAAGGCTGGGATCCCTCTGCTTCCAAACTTCCAAGTGGGAAACCCTGGGATCCCTCTGCTTCCAAACTTCCAAGTGGGATGAGCCCTGGGATCCCTCTGCTTCCAAACTTCCAAGTGGGATGAGCCCTGGGATCCGTCTGCTTCCAAACTTCCAAGTGGGATGAGCCCTGGGATCCCTCTGCTTCCAAACTTCCAAGTGGGAAACCCTGGGATCCATCTGCTTCCAAACTTCCAAGTGGGAAAGGCTCCGGGGTGGCCTTGGCAGTGCCGGGGGGGCGGGGGTGGACTGGTTGGGCTCAGAGGGATTTTCCCACATGGATGATTCCATCATTCCATGATTTCTCACCTCCCACCGTCCCAGCTCGCTCCAGCCTGGCCTTGGACGCTCCCAGGGATGGGGCGGCCACGGCTTCTCTGGGAATTCCACCCCGGCCCCTCCCCCCCGCCCTCCGGCAGCGGGAAGCCATTCCCTGTGTCCTGTCAGGGACGGATGATCCGGGCTGGAGATCCTGGAATGCGGAGGGGGCTGAGCTCCGGGGGCTGTGAAATTCCATCTGGGATAAACAGGAGCTGGAAAATCACCGTTTTTGGAGGCCCCCCGGGGGCGGATCCCCTGTGGATTCCCTGTGGATTCGCTGCTATTCCGGGAAATGTCCCTGCCGGTCCCTTTGTCCTTCCCGGCGGATCCCTCCCGGCGGCTCCCTGGGCTCCCTTCCCAGAATTCCCTCCTCCCGCTGGGAAACAAAGCTCCCCTCTGGCTCCGGTGACATTTGGAGCTTGGAAAAGAGGCTCTTTTTTGGGGGAGAAGCTCGGAGAGGCTCCCGGGAATCCGGCTCCTTGCCCTTCCCTCCTCGGCTTCCCGGATGGATGGCGCGGCCCTCGTGCTCCCTCCTGGTGTGTTCCCGAGGAGGTCGGTGTTCCCGGCGGGAAGGTCCTTGTCCGAGCCCAGGACTCCTCAGGAACCCTTTTCCAAGCTCTTTTTGGTGTTTCCTCACCCTCCACGTCCCATAAAATCCTTTCGCCGTGGATTCGTGGCCTCCAGAACTTCCGGAGCTTTCCGCCAACCCTGGTTGGAAACCGGGCGGATCCGTCATCTCAGCTCAGGGTCCTGCTTCTCCCAAAAAACCCGGCTGGAATGGGGTGGGGAGGGGTGGGAAGTCTCGTTGCCTCCCTCTCATCCCGATTCAGCCGCGGGAACGGGAACGGGAGAGGAATTTCCCGTCGGAATTCGGTGTCGAGGGCCTGGAGCTGGAGGCCCCGCCCGGAGACGAGGGGTTGGACGATCCCCGAGGGTTCCACCTTCTCCTTTGGGGATAAAAAAAAATTAGGGAAATTTAAAAAAAACAACAATAACACCCAAAGTTGGCTTTGGAGAGGTTTAATCCCTCGGGAATATTCTAGTGGGAGAACGGGATCGGGCACGGAGGAGCTTCGTGGGATCCAAAGCTTTGATGGCACCGGGGACGGGCTGAGGGTTTGGAGCGTTCCCGCGGCTCCGGAATTCCCCCAGCAAGGCCAAAAATGGTGTTCCTGTGCCGGGACACCCCATGGACGGTGTTGGATCCATCAGATGGTCCTTGGGATCCCAAAAGTTGGTGTTGGATCCATCGGATGGTCCTTGGGATCCCACCGTTGGTGTTGGATCCATTGGATGATCCTTGGGATCCCACCGTTGGTGTTGGATCCATCGGATGGTCTTTGGGATCCCAAAAGTTGGTGTTCAGCAGGAGGCAGGAACAGCGGGAATGTCGTCCTTCTCCATGGTTCCTCCTTGGTTTCTCCAAGGTTCCTCCATGGTTATTCCATGGTTTCTCCACAGTTCCTCCATGGTTTCTCCATGGTTCCTCCATGATTCCTCCATGGTTTCTCCATGGTTCCTCCATGATTCCTCCATGGTTATTCCATGGTTCCTCCATGGTTCCTCCTTGGTTCCTCCATGATTCCTCCATGGTTTCTCCTCCATGGTTCCTCCATGATTCCTCCATGGCTCCTCCATGATTCCTCCATGATTCCTCCATGGCTCCTCCATGGTTCCTCCATGGTTCCTCCACAGTTCCTCCATGGTTTCTCCTCCATGGTTCCTCCATGTTTTCTCCATGATTCCTCCATGATTCCTCCATGGTTCCTCCATGGTTCCTCCGCAGTTCCTCCATGGTTTCTCCTCCATGGTTCCTCCATGATTCCTCCATGGTTATTCCATGGTTTCTCCATGGTTCCTCCATGGTTATTCCATTGTTTCTCCACAGTTCCTCCATGGTTCCTCCATGGTTCCTCCATGGTTTCTCTGTGATTCCTCCATGGTTATTCCATGGTCTCTCCATGGTCTCTCCATGGTTCCTCCTTGGTTCCTCCTTGGTTTCTCCATGATTCCTCCATGGTTATTCCGTGGTTCCTCCATGATTCCTCCATGGTTCCTTCTTGGTTCCTCCATGGTTTCTCCATGGTTTCCCCATGGTTTCCCCATGGTTCCTCCACAGTTCCTCCATGGTTTCTCCATGGTTTCTCCTTGGTTTCTCCATGGTTCCTCCATGCTTATTCCATGATTCCTCCATGGTTTCTCCTCCATGATTCCTCCATGGTTTCCTCCTTGGTTCCTCCATGGTTTCCCCATGGTTTCTCCACAGTTCCTCCACAGTTCCTCCTTGGTTCCTCCATGATTCCTCCATGGTTTCTCCTCTGTGGTTTCTGCTCCATGGTTCCTCCCTGGTTTCCTCCTTGGTTCCTCCTTGGTTCCTCCTTGGTTCCTCCATGGTTCCTCCTTGGTTTCTCCGTGACTCCTCCATGGTTCCTCCATGGTTTCTCCACAGTTCCTCCATGGTTCCTCCATGGTCTCTTCATGGTTCCTCCCTGGTTTCCTCCTTGGTTCCTCTGTGGTTTCTCCATGGTCTCTCCACAGTTCCTCCATGGTCTCTCCATGGTTCCTCTCTGGTTTCCTCCTCGTTTCCTCCGTGGTTCCTCCCTGGTTTCCCCATGGATGGGTGATCCCGGCCAGAGCAGAGCCCTGGATGGGGATGGGAAGAGCTCGGCGGGGTTTGGAGTTCTTCTCCCGCCGCATCCGGAGCCAAATCCCCCCGTTATCCCAGCGGGAGCGAGCCCGGGATGTCCCGGGATACGGGCGGCAAGGCCAACCCAGCTCCTCCCGATCCCACCAAATCCCGGTTCCTCCGGCTTTTCCCGTGGGAAAGACGCCTCAGCCCATCCCAAGGAGTGAGGGAGATCTGTGGATCCAGGCCGGGAAATCACGGCTCGGCTCCGTCCGGCCCCATCCCGACCATTCCCAGCCTGGACTTATCCCCAAAAACCACTTGAGGGCTTGGAAAACTTGATCCAAACATCCAAATGTTCGGACGTTCCTCCCCCGGGGGATCCCTTTCATTTCCCGGGTTTCACCTCATTCCCGGTGGTTTTTTACTGGGAATCGGCTTCGACCGGATCCCAAGGTCGAATTCCAAGGAGGACGTGGGATTCCCAGGCGTGGAAAGAACGGGAAGAGGGGTTGGAAGCGCGGAATAAGGGTCGGAGAGACCACGGAAGGGTCGTGAGGGCCCCGAATCCCGGAAAATCCGCGAGAAACGAGCAGGAATTTAAAATTCCAGGCACGGCCCGAGCCCCCGGGAGGTTCCTGTGCTCCCAATTCCGGGAATTTCAGGGAGACGAAGAGCGACCTCAGGGATTTGGGATTTTATCCCGTTTTTCCCGTTGCTTAATTTTTCTGTAAATCAGGATAAACCCCGAGCTCTGTACCGGGGTTTGGATTCCAGAGGCCGCGTTTCCGTCCCGAGGAGAGTTTTCCAAGCTGGAAAATTCCGGCCGGATCATGGGCAGCTCCGGGCGGGCTCTTCTGCTCCCTCCTTTTTTTTTCCCTGCGTTTTTTTTTCCCGGGATTGATTCCTCCCCTGCCGGAGCCGCTCCCGGGCGCCGTTCCAGGGACAGGGAGTTTTTCCAAGGCCGGAATTCCCAGCGGGATGCGCCGGCTGTGCCGGCGGTGCCCAGCTGGGAGGGGAGGGGAGGGGAGGGGGGGGAGGACGGGCTTCATCCCTCCTTCCCCATCCCGGTTTAACCCTGGAAAAGGCGCCGGGATGTGGAGGGAGACGCTCCCGATTCCCGCGGCCGGGAGGGGAAGGTGAGGGGGAAAAACCCGGTGGGAATTGGGGTGGGAAGGAGGCTCCGGGGGTTCCAGATATCCTTTGCTTTTCCGGCGGCGGCAGGTCCCGATGCATCCAAAATGAGGGTTGGGTGAATCATCCCAATTCCAGCTTTTGGTGGTTTGGTTTTTTTTTCCCCCGAAAACCCCCGCTTTGATCCCGGTTTTAAACGGGAAGATCTTGGAATCTCTGGGGTTTGGGGGGGGATTTTGGGAATGTTCTTGGGGTTTTAAACCTGCTTTGGGAACGGGTCATTCCCCGGAAAACCTGAGAAATGCCGTGAAAAGAACTGGGCTTAAACCTGGGATTCATTCCCTTGGCCCGGCCCCTCCACTCGGGAATATCAACATTCCCGATTTTCCTCGGCTCGACTGTTTTTAAGGTATTTCGAGGCTGTTTAATTATGGTAATTATATGTAAATGAGGGGAGGGGTTACCTGCCTTGGGTGCTGGGTCTCTCCAGGAAAAAACAGCTGGAAGCAAAGGAATTCCCGGAGCCGGGAACGTTCCCGGAATTTCTCCATCCTTGACATTCCAAAGGTCGGGAGAAGCTCAGGGAGGGGGTGTCGGAGCAGGGAAGGGGGTTTAAGGAGCACATGGAAAAAAAATCCAGCCCCTAAATCCACGGGAACAACAATTTTCCAATTTGGAAAGAAATGGATTTTTTTCCCTGCCCGGAGGGATTTGGGAAGTGGTTTTTCATGGAAATTCACGGAGAGAAGCTGGGAAAAAAAAAAAACAAACCTTCCCTTCTCCACGAGGGAAGCAAATCCTGTTCAATCCTCCAGCATTCCCACCATCCCAGGGTGCTCCAACCTCCCCTTGGACACTCCCAGGGATCCAGGGGCAGCCACAGCTCCTCTGGGAATTCCATCCCAACCCCTCCCAGCCAGGAATCCCTTCCCACTATCCCACCTAACCCCGGGAAGCCATTCCCTGTGTCTGTCCCTCCAGCCCTTGTCCCCAGTCCCTCTCCAGCTCTCCTGGAGCCCCTTCAGGCCCTGGAAGGGGCTCCAAGCTCTCCCTGGATCCTTCCACTTCTCCAGGGGAACATTCCCAGCTCCCTGGGATGTGAAGGGGGGGATAAACCCCAGGAAGGGGCTGGATGGAGGGGAGTGAGGAAGGGGCGAGCAAGAAGTGGGAGAGATGGAGTTGGGCACAAGGTGGGAAATCCCGGATGGGAACCGTGGTGGGATCAGTTCCCGCGTGTCCAGATCTCCCTGGAATTGTCCCAAATTTCTGTCCCGTCTCCATGGTCGCTCCGTTGGCTCCGAGAGCTCCGAGACACGAGCGGGGAGGGGACACTCGGGGCTGGCACCTCCAGAGGTGTCCAAGGGGGTGTCATTGCTCTGTGGGGCTTGGCTTTCCAGCCTGGGCATCCTGTGGGAATTCCCGGGGTCTGGAGGAGCCGGGAAGTGCCCTGGGATGGTTTTGGGATGGGGGCAGCGCCCTCGTGTCTCCGTCACCGGCATCCTCTTCACTCTTGGGGTGTTTGGGAACGTCCACCCTTTGGGTTCTTCCATGGTCTGGGAGGTTCAAGAGTGGGAATCCCGGGAATTCTGACCCCACTGTGATGTTCTCCACCCCCAAGGAATGCTTGACTTTCCAGCCTGGGCATCCTACGGGAATTCCCGGGGTCTGTGGGATGGTGCCACCAATTTTGGGATGGTGTCTCCCTCATTGAGACCCCTGATGGGAGAGGCTCGGGTTGCTCGGGAACATCCACCCTTTGGGTTCTTCCGTGGTCTGGGAGGTTCAAGAGTGGGAATCCCGGGAATTCTGACCCCGCTGTGGTGTTTTCTACCCCCAAGGAATGCTTGGCTTTCCAACCTGGGCGTCCTGTGGGAATTCCTGGGGTCTGTGGGATGGTGCCACCAATTTTGGGATGGTGTCTCCCTCATTGAGACCCGTGATGGGAGAGGCTCGGGCTGCTCGGGAACATCCACCCTTTGGGTTCTTCCGTGGTGTGGGAAGGTTCAGGAGCGGGAAATCCCGGGAATTCTGACCCCGTTGTGGCGTTCCCCCCCCCCCCCCCGCAGGACGTCGTCCCTGCGATGGAACGCCGGCACCAAGGAGCGGATGCTGATCAAGGTGACGGACCGGGAGCCGAGCTTCCTCCTGCACCAGGGCAACGGCTTTGCCCCCGACTCCCAGGGGGGGCCGCGCTCCCGCCGCCCCTCCGGCGGCCAGCAGTCCCCCGGCCTGCAGACCTTCTCCTCCTCGGACGCCGAGGGCTCCGTGTTCTTCCCGGAGAGGAAGGCGTCGCCCTTCCTGAAGAGGGCCGAGCTGTCGGGGAGCTGCTCCCCGCTGCTGGGCCGGGGGGACCCCTTCTGCTCCCCGCTGCAGGCGCAGCAGCACCGCAAGCACTCGGCCGAGTCGCAGCCGTCGTCGCCGCGCTATGCCTACGAGCCGCCGCTCTACGAGGAGCCCCCCATGGAGTACCAGGCCCCCATCTACGACGAGCCCCCCGTGGACATGCAGTACGAGGCCGGCGGCGGCGGCGGCGGCTACAAGGCGGGCTCGCCCCAGAAGTCGCCGGTGCGGAAGCCGCACCCCTTCCTGCAGTCGCCCAAGCAGGGCCCCAACTCGCCCTACCAGCAGCTGGTGCTCACCAAGCAGAAGTGCCCCCCCGACCGCTTCATGAGCCTGGAGTACAGCCCCGCCGGCAAGGAGTACGTGCGCCAGCTCGTCTACGTGGAGCAGTCGGGCTCCAGCCCCAAGATGAAGACGGGCCTGAGGCACAAGTACTCCCCCAACCCCATCGGGGGCTCCTACTCGCTGCAGCACAGCCCCTGCCTGGTGCGGGACCAGCGCCTGGACGTCAAATCCGGCGACTACAGCAGCATGGAGGGGCCCGACTTCTGCCCCGGCCCGGCGGCCCCGGGCGAGGACTCCATGTCGTGGTCCAGCCAGCAGGACACCCTGTCCTCCACCGGCTACTCGCCCTCCACCAGGAAGAGGAAAAGCCGGAAGCCCTCGGTGGCCCACGAGCCCAACGCCTCGGCCGCCGACGGCCCCGGGGAGAGGGAGGTGCTGGGGGAGCAGCTGCCGGGGGACGAGCGAGCGGCCCCGGGGCCCAACCGCTCGCCCATGAACCGGACGGAGAGCAAGGCGGCCGAGGCGGAGGCGGGACGGGGCTTCCCGGAGCCCTTCCTGGCGCAGGCCCGCCTGGCGTGGGAGGCGCAGCAGGCCCACTACCACATGAAGCAGAGGAGCAGCTGGGATTCCCAAAAGGACGGGTCCGGCTACGAGAGCGACGGCGCCCTGCCCCTGCCCATGCCGGGCCCGGTGGTGAGGGCCTTCAGCGAGGACGAGGCGCTGGCGCAGCAGGAGAACAAGCACTGGAAGAGGAACACCTTCGAGAAGCTGGGCTTCCCCCAGATCCTGCTGGAGAAGAGCGTCTCCGTCCAGACCAACCTGGCCTCTCCCGAGCCCTACCTGCACCCGTCCCAGGTAACGCCCGCCGGGAACGCCCTCGGGGCCGGGGGACGCGCCGCGTGTCCCTCAGAGGAGGAGATCCTTGGCTGGGTGGTCCCTCCAAGCTGGTGTTTACTAACCTGGTCCCTCAAAGAATTTGCCAAGGTGGCCCCTCAAAGTTGGTCTTTATTAACCTGGTCCCTCAAAGAAGTTGCCAAGGTGGCCCCTCAAAGTTGGTCTTTATTAACCTGGTCCCTCAAAGAAGTTGCCAAGGTGGCCCCTCAAAGCTGGTCCTTGCCAAGGTGGTCCCTCAAAGCTGGTCCTTGCCAAGGTGGTCCCACAAGGAAGTCGGTCCTTAGCAAGGTGGTCCCTCAAAGTTGGGGCTTGGCAAGGTGGTCCCTCAAAGCTGGTCTTTACTAACCTGGTCCCTCAGAGAAGTTGGTCCTTGGCAAGGTGGTCCCTCAAAGCTGGTTGTTACCAACCTGGTGCTTGGCCCTCGAAGTTGGGGCTTGACAATATTGTCCCATGAGGAAGTTGGTCCTTGGCAAGGTGGTCCCACGAGGAAGTTGGTCCTTGGCGAGGTGGCACCTCAAAACCTTGGGATGAAAGAGCCCCAAACACACCAGCATTCCAGGAGGTTCTCAGCTGGCCGTTCCCAGACGTTCCACTCCATCCCCTTCATCCCAGGTGATGAAACCACCTGAAGCCACCAGGACCACGGATTGTCCATCCCAGTTGTCCTTGTTTGCTTCCTCTGTGCTGGCCACAGCTCTTTTGGTGTCCCACCCCCTCCTGGGGTGATGGCCACCGGCTGTACTGGTCCCAGTAGGAGGAGGACACTGGTCTGCAGGGCTCCTTCCTGGCTGGGTGCTCTGCAGAGCTCACGGGTAAATCCCGGGCCCTTCGTGTCCGTCGGCACACGGGATGTAAGGAAGGAACATCCGTGTTCCTCACGGCTTGGAGGAACCTCCAGCCCCTCCTGTGGCTGCTGGACAACCCCCTTGGAAGGTGATTTTGGGCAGAGGGGGTTTCCTGGGGGACTGGTTACAGGTGGGTGTGTCTGAAGGACGGGTGGAACCCAAAGCCACGTTCCTTCCACCGCGTTGCTCCTTCTCTCCGTGACTCCACCGGCCGAGGTGCTGGGAGCGAGGAGAGTCCAGTGCAGCGGCTTTGGGGGGCTTCGCTTACCCCACCTTCCTGCTGCCCATCGGTGCCACGGCGCGCCTTGGCCGCCGGCACCGGGCAGCTCCACTTGGCCGTGGTGGGATTGAGGAGCAGCTCCTGGGAGAGGACGTGGCTTTGGGGGTGAGTGGGAGGCGACCTCTGAATGTTGCAACGGCTGCTTGCTTGGGGGGTGGGTTGGGGGGTTGGTGAGTTGGTGGGTTGGCTGCTTGCTTGCTTGGTTGGTTGGTTGACTGGTTGGTTGGTGGGTGGGTTGGTTTGTTGGTTGGTTGATGGGTTGGCTGGTTGGTTGGTGGGTTGATGGGTTGGTGGGTTGATCAGTTGGTTGGTTGATTGGTTGGTTGGTTGATTGATCAGTTGACTGGTTGCTCAGTTGGTTGCTCAGTTGGTTGGTTGATCAGTTGATTGGTTGGTGGGTTATCACTTTGTTGGTTGCTCAGTTGTTGATTGGTTGGCTGCTCAGTTGGTTGATTGGTTGGTTGATTGGTTGGTTGCTCAGTTGGTTGGTCACTCAGTTAGTTGGTTGGTTGGTTGGTTGCTCAGTTGGTTGATTGGTTGGTTGGTTGCTCAGTTGGTTGCTCAGTTGGTTGATTGGTTGGTTGCTCAGTTGTTTGGTTGCTCAGTTGGTTGGTTGCTCAGTTGGTTGCTCAGTTGGTTAGTTGATTGGTTGGCTGCTCAGTCAGTTGGTCACTTGGTTGGTTGGTTGGTTGGTCAGTTGGTTGATTGGTTGGTTGATTGGTTGGTTGCTCAGTTGGTTGGTTGCTCAGTTGGTTGATTGGTTGGTTGATTGGTTGGTTGCTCAGTTGGTTGGTCGCTCAGTTGGTTGATTGGTTGGTTGGTTGGTTGGTTGGTTGCTCAGTTGGCCGCTCGGTTGGTTGGTTGGTCGCTCAGTTGGTTGATTGGTTGGTTGGTTGGTTGGTCGCTCAGTTGGCCGCTCGGTTGGTTGGTTGGTTGCTCAGTTGGTTGCTCAGTTGATTGGTTGGTTGCTCAGTTGGCCGCTCGGTTGGTTGGTTGGTTGCTCAGTTGGTTGCTCAGTTGATTGGTTGGTCGCTCAGTTGGCCGCTCGGTTGGTTGGTTGGTTGCTCAGTTGGTTGATTGGTTGGTTGGTTGGTTGGTCGCTCAGTTGGCCGCTCGGTTGGTTGGTTGGTTGCTCAGTTGGTTGATTGGTTGGTTGGTTGGTTGGTCGCTCAGTTGGCCGCTCGGTTGGTTGGTTGGTCGCTCAGTTGGCCGCTCGGTTGCCCAGTCTCTCAGTGGCTCGGTCCCTTTGCCGTCTCCGCCCTTCCCCGGGTAACGCCCCCTCGCGCGGTGTCGTCCCGCAGTCCGAGGACCTCGGCGCCTGCGCCCAGTTCGAGAGCAGCCGCCAGACCAGGAACATGATGCCGAGCGCCAGCTGCGTCTTCCCCACCTTCAACCTGCGCAAACCCTCCTCGGAGACGGACATTGAGAACTGGGCCTCCAAGCACTTCAACAAGCACACCCAAGGGCTCTTCCGCCGCAAGGTCTCCATCGCCAACATGTTGGCCTGGAGCAGCGAATCCATCAAGAAACCCATGATCATGACCAACGACCGCAACGTCAAGAAGGAGGCGTGCGAGATCTTCAAGCTCATCCAGATGTACATGGGCGACCGGCGGGCCAAGACGGACCAGCTCAACGTGGCCCTGGAGATCGCCACCAAGGGCTGGAGCGTGCAGGGGCTGCGAGACGAGCTCTACATCCAGCTGTGCCGGCAGACCACCGAGAACTTCCGTTACGAGAGCCTGGCCCGGGGCTGGGAGCTCATGGCCATCTGTTTGGCCTTTTTCCCCCCCACTCCCAAATTCCACTCCTACCTAGAAGGATACATTTACCGGCACATGGACCCGGTGAATGACACCAAAGGTAAGTGAGAAAACCACGGCCCGGCGGCGCCCGTGACCGCCCCGTCCTTGGAGGCGTCCGAGGCCATGTTGGACGGGGTTTAGGAGCGAGTTGGCCTAGTGGAAGGTGTCCCTGCCCGTGGCAGGGGGTGCAACAAGATGAGCTTTAAGGTCCCTCCCAACCCAACCCAACCCAACCCATCCCACGGTTCCGCGATGCCCCGGCCCGGTTCTTTGTTCCGCTTTGGTTCCTTTCCCATCCGTCGAGTTTCTCCTTGGAAAGGCGGGCGAGGAGCCCGTCCAAGACCCGCCCCCAGTGGGGGCTTTTCCCGCCCTCCTCCTGCCGGGAAATCCGACGTGGGCTCCGACAGGGAACGCGCTCGGGCGCCGTTGCCGCGGGACGGACGTCGCCTCCACCGGGGGTGTCCGTGAGCGAGTTCCTGAAGCTTCTCCCACCCCCCGAGGAGGTGTCCCACCCTTTCCAGGTGTCCGACTCATTTCCCACCGGATTCAACACCCGGAGCTCCCCCGGAAGAAGCTCCACCCCCCCCCGACCCCTCCTGTCCAATCAGTGTCGCCCCCCGGGTTCGGTCCCGAGTTTTTGTCGTTTTGAGTTTCGTTGTTTTATTTTCAGGTGTTTTCGTTGGTTTTGTGTCGAGTCATTGATTGGTTTCATCGTTACGTTGATTTTAATTTGCATCTTCATTTGCATAGGATTTGGTTGTATTTGCATTCCATTGTCGTTCCCCTTCGGTTTTTGTTTTCGTTTTAGTTTTGTTTTATTCTTTTAATTTTCAGTTTTCTTCGATTTTTTTACTTTTAAATCTTTTCCTTATTATTTATTTATTTATTTATTTATTTATTTATTTATTTATTTTTTATTTTTAATTCAAACTCGTTTTCCTTTTGGCATTTTTGTTTTTCTTTATTTTGCCCTTAATTTTTACTTTTAATTTCAATTCCCTTTTATTTCCAGATCCCTCACTGTAATTTCATTTAATTTTTATTTCGATTTCCTTTATTTTTTTTTTATTTCCCGCTTTAATTTTAATTTCTTTTTATAGTTTTAATTTGATTTAATTTAATTTTTTTACTTCGTTTCATTTTCGGTTTTTATTTTTGGTTTTTATTTTTGGTTTTTATTTTCGTTTTTTAATTTAGTTTTTTATTTTTATTTTTTATTTTTATTTCCGTTCCCTTTATTTTTCTTCCATGATTTCCCTCCCCCTCCCCCCACTGTTCCCTCCCACCGAGTTCCTTTTCCAGCCTCACATTCCATGTTCCCGGCCCCCCTCCGTGTGTTTCTCCCCAGTGACGCGGCACATCCGTCACCTCCTGGAAAGGACCAATCAGAAGAAACCCAAATTGCGAAAGAAACCCAAGCCCCAAATCGAGGAGCACCATGGTAGGGACCCCCCAAAATCTGGGAGCACCCCAAAGCTGGGACCCCCCCTGGATCAATCCTGGGAAACCCCGGAACGACCCTTCACCCCCCCCCAGATCAATCGGGATCCCTTGGATCCAGCTGGGATCACCCAAAAATCTGGGATAGCCCAAAGCCTGCGATCCCTCCAGTTTGGGGATCCCCTGGATCGATGTGGGATCCTCCAGAGCAATGTGGGATCCTCTGGATCAGTGTGGGATCCTCCAGATCAATGTGGGATCCCAAGGATCAATGTGGGATTCCCTGGATCAGTGTGGGATCCTCCAGATCAATGTGGGATCCCAAGGATCAATGTGGGATTCCCTGGCTCAATGTGGGATCCTCTGGCTCGATGTGGGATCCCAAGGATCAATGTGGGATCCCCTGGATCAATACTAACCCCCCCAGATTAGTATGGAACACCCCAGATTAATCTGGGATCCCCTGGCTCGATCTGGGACCCTCTGGCTCAATGTGGGACCCCCTGGATCAATGTGGGGTCCCCTGGATCAATGTGGGATCGATCCTCTAGATCAATGTGGGATCCCCTGGATCAATACTGGCCCCTCGGATTAATACGGAACCCCCCAGATTAGTCTGGGATCCCCTGGCTCGATCCAGGACCCCTGGTTCAATGTGGGATCCTCTGGCTCAATGTGGGATCCCCTGGATCAATGTGGAATCCTCCAGACCAATGTGGGATCCCCTGGATCAATACTAAACCCCCCAGATTAATACAGAACCCCCCAGATTAATCTGGAATCCCCTGGCTCAATCTGGGGCTCCCTGGTTCAATGTGGGATCCCCTGGATCAATGTGGGATCCTCTGGTTCAATGTGGGATCCCCTGGATCAATACTAACCCCCTCGGGTTAATACAGAACCCCCCAGATTAATCTGGGATCCCCTGGTTCGATCCAGGTCCCCCTGGATCAGTGTGGGATCCTCTGGATCAATGTGGGATCCCGTGGATCAATCTGGGATCCTCCGGGTCAATGTGGGATCCCCTGGATCAATACTAACCCCCCCCCGGATTAGTACGGAACCCCCCAGATTAATCTGGGATCCCCTGGCTCGATCCGGGCCCCCCCGACTCAATGTGGGATCCTCTGGCTCAATGTGGGATCCTCTGGATCAATGTGGGATCCCCTGGATCAATCTGGGACCCCCCGGATCAATACAGGACTCTTCAGAATAACATGAGATCCCCCAAATCCAGGACCCCCTGGATCAATAGGGGACCTACTGGGATCAGTAGGGGACTCCGGGATCAAGAGGGGACCATGGGATCAGTGTCGGATCTGCTGGGATCAATAGGGGACCCCTGGATCAATAGGGGACTCCGGGATCAGTGTGGGACCTGCCGGGATCAATAGGGGACCCCGGCATCAATAGGGGACCCCGGGATCAGTGTGGGACCTGCCGGGATCAATAGGGGACCCCCAGATTGATACCAGACTCCCGAGATCAATAGGGGACCTGCCGGGATCAATAGGGGACCCCAGAATCAATAGGGGACCCCGGGATCGATACCAGACTCCCGGGATCAATAGGGGACCCCCAGATCAATAGAGGAGCCCTGGATCAATGTGGGACCTACCAGGATCAATAGGGGACCCCTGGGATCAATAGGGGACCTCAGGATCAGTGTGAGATCTACTGGGATCAGTAGGGGACCCCTGGGATCAATAGGGGACCTCGGGATCAATAGGGGACCCCTGGGATCAATAGGGGACCCCTGGGATCAATAGGGGACCTCGGGATCAGTGTGAGACCTGCCGGGATCAATAGGGGACCTTGGGATCGATAGGGGACCCCGGGATCAATGTGGAACCTGCCGGGATCAATAGGGGACCTGCCGGGATCAATAGGGGACCCCGGGATCAATACCAGACTGCTGGGATCAATAGGGGACCCCCAGATTGATACCAGACTCCCGAGATCAATAGGGGACCTGCTGGGATCAATAGGGGACCCTGGGATCAGTGTGGGACCTGCCGGGATCAATAGGGGACCCCTGGATCAATAGGGGACCCCCGGATCAATGTGGGACCTGCCAGGATCAAGAGGGGACCCCTGGATCAATAGGGGAGCCCCGGATTGACACCAGACTACTGGGATCAATAGGGGACCCCCGGATCAATGTGGGACCTGCTGGGATCAATAGGGGACCCCGGGATTGACACCAGACTGCTGGGATCAATAGGGGACCCCGAGATCAATAGGGGACCCCCAGATCAATGTGGGACCTGCCGGGATCAATAGGGGACCCCGGGATCAATAAGGGACCCCCGGGATCAATAGGGGACCTCAGGATCGATAGGGGACCTCGGGATCGATAGGGGACCCCTGGGATCAATAGGGGACCCCCAGATCAATGTGGGACCTGCCAGGATCAATAGGGGTGGGATTCCTGTCAATGTCATTGATCCCAAAGGGGGTGATGGGAGCAGAGAGGGAACCCAAGTTGAGGAACCTCAACGGGATTGGTGGGATCGCCCAAGGAAGGGATTTGGGAGCATCCAAGGGAATCCCAGTTGAGGAACCTCAACGGGATTGGTGGGATCGCCCAAGGAAGGGATTTGGGAGCATCCAAGGGAATCCCAGTTGAGGAACCTCAACGGGATTGGTGGGATTGCCCAAGGAAGGGTTTTGGGAGCATCCAAGGGAATCCCAGTTGAGGAACCTCAATGGGATTGGTGGGATCACTCATGGAAGGGCTTTGGGAGCATCCAAGGGAATCCCAGTTGAGGAACCTCAACGGGATTGGTGGGATTGCCCAAGGAAGGGATTTGGGAGCATCCAAGGGAATCCAAGTTGAGGAACCTCAACGGGATTGGTGGGATCGCCCAAGGAAGGGATTTGGGAGCATCCAAGGGAATCCCAGTTGAGGAACCTCAACGGGATTGGTGGGATCGCCCAAGGAAGGGCTTTGGGAGCATCCAAGGGAATCCAAGTTAAGGAACCTCAATGGGATCACCCAGGGAAGGGCTTTGGGAGCCTCCAAGAGTTCCGGGTGACCGTGGAGACGATGGGATCAAACCCGCCCTCGGCACCTTCGGCGGTGACCCCCCGTGGATGGGGGGTGTTGGGTGTTGATCCATCATCTCCTGGGCCTCTCCCAGAGATCCATCCTGGCCCTGCTGGAGGGTGTCCCTGCCCACAGGGACGGGCCCTGTGCTCCTTCCCGACCCAAACCCTTCCATGATCCCGCGGGTTTATGGGGTCCCACAAGGCCTTCCCGTCAGACCCTCCCACCCCGTCCCAAACATCCCCCCAAGCCCGAAAACCACCCGGGAAACTCGGGGGTCCCGGGGACGAAGGGCCGAGGAGACGATCCCGAGGGCCCAGGTTTGGGTTTGACCCCAAAAAATGACCCTTGAGGGGTTGGACGTCCAGCGGGACTTCTCTGGAAGGTTCCACCAGGTCCCCAAGGCTGTGGGAAAGGTCCAGAAGGTTCTGTGAGGTCCCCAAGGCTGTGGGAATGGTCCAGAAGGTTCCGTCAGGTCCCCAGGGCTGTGGGAATGGTCCAGAAGGTTCCGTGAGGTTCCCAGGGTTGTGGGAAAGGTCCAGAAGGTTCCACCAGGTCCCAGGACTATGGAATGGTCCAGAAGGTTCCACCAGGTCCCAGGGCTGTGGAACGGTCCAGAAGGTTCCGTGAGGTCCTGAGATCTGTGGGAATGGTCCAGAAGGTTCCGTGAGGTCCCCAGGACTATGGAATGGTCCGGAAGGTTCCGTGAGGTCCCCAGGGTTGTGGGAAAGGTCCAGAAGGTTCCACCAGGTCCCAGGGCTATGGAATGGTCCAGAAGGTTCTGTGAGGTCCCCAGGGCTGTGGGAAAGGTCCAGAAGGTTCCGTGAGGTCCCCAGGGCTGCGGGAATGGTCCAGAAGGTTCCACCAGGTCCCAGGGCTGTGGGAAAGGTCCAGAAGGTTCTATGAGGTCCCCAGGGCTATGGAATGGTCCAGAAGGTTCCACCAGGTCCCCAGGGCTGTGGGAATGGTCCAGAAGGTTCCGTCAGGTCCTGAGATCTGTGGGAAAGGTCCAGAAGGTTCCACCAGGTCTCCAGGACTGTGGGAAAGGTCCAGAAGGTTCCATGAGGTCCCCAGGGTTGTGGGAATGGTCCAGAAGGTTCCATGAGGTCCCCAGGGCTATGGAATGGTCCAGAAGGTTCCATGAGGTCCCCAGGGCTGTGGGAAAGGTCCGGAAGGTTCCACCAGGTCCCAGGACTATGGAATGGTCCAGAAGGTTCCACCAGATCCCCAGGACTATGGAAAGGTCCAGAAGGTTCTGTGAGGTCCCCAGGGCTGTGGGAATGGTCCAGAAGGTTCCATGAGGTCCCCAGCGCTGTGGGAATGGTCCAGAAGGTGCCAACAGGTCCCCAGGGCTGTGGGAAAGGTCCAGAAGGTTCCACCAGGTCCCCAGGGCTGTGGGAAAGGTCCAGAAGGTTCCACCAGGTCCCCAGGGCTGTAGGAATGGTCCAGAAGGTTCCATCAGGTCTCCAGGGCTGTGGGAAAGGTCCAGAAGGTTCCACCAGGTCCCCAGGACTATGGAATGGTCCAGAAGGTTCCATCAGGTCTCCAGGGCTGTGGAACGGTCCAGAAGGTTCTGTGAGGTCCCCAGGGCAGTGGGAATGGTCCAGAAGGTTCCATCAGGTCCCAGGTCTATGGAAAGGTCCAGAAGGTTCTGTGAGGTCCCCAGGACTATGGAAAGGTCCAGAAGGTTCCACCAGGTCCCCAGGACTATGGAAAGGTCCAGAAGGTTCTGTGAGGTCCCCAGGACTATGGAATGGTCCAGAAGGTTCCACCAGGTCCCCAGGGCTGTGGAACGGTCCAGAAGGTTCCACCAGGTCCCAGGACTATGGAAAGGTCCAGAAGGTTCCACCAGGTCCCCAGGTCTCCTTCTGGGAAGGGGTTGAGGTCTCATCTCCTCGTTGAAGGCCGTCAGGAGGAGGGGATGGATGAGGAGGGGGATGAGGGTGGGATCGGTGGGATCGGCAGGAGAGGGATGGTGTTGGGGGGGGGAGGTGACAACGGAAGTGGTGACCCCCCTCAAAACCCGGGACACCCCTGGCTGAGGCCCCCACGGAGCCGAGGGGGCTCCGGAACTCCACGTTGGGCGGTTGCTCCGAGGCTCTCGGGAGGGGTGGGACCACCAGAAGGGTCCAGGGGGGGACCTCGTCCTCCTCAGACCCCCCGGGAATGGGGATGGGGATGGAGGGGTGGAAAGGAGGGGACAGGAGCCCCTCCAGGGCCCGGAGGGGACATCCCACCCCCCCCCCCGATGTTCTCTTGCAGGGGTGGCCATCAGCACTTACGCCAAGTACTGCTACAACAAGCTCCAGAAGGCGGCTCTGACCGGGGCCAAGAAGGTACCAACCCATGGGATGGGCCTGGAAAACCCTTGGAGAGGGTGGACAACCCCCTTCCAGGGGGGGTCAACCCCCGCCGGGACCACTGGGCTGGGGAGGGGCTGGTGGGGGAGGAGGGGGGGGGGAAGTGGAAAAGGGGTGGGGAGTTCGGGAAGGGGTCACGGGGAGGATCGTCCGGAGCGGTTGGAGACCTTCTGGAGAACTCTGGGGACCTTCTGGAGGCACGGAGTTGTTCTGGGGACCTCCTGGAGAACTCTGGGGATCTTCTGGAGGCACGGAGTTGTTCTGGGGACCTTCTGGAGAACTCTGGGGATCTTCTGGAGGCACGGAGTTGTTCTGGGGACCTTCTGGAGAACTCTGGGGATCTTCTGGAGGCACGGAGTTGTTCTGGGGAACCTTCTGGAGGCTTTCTGGGCACCTTCTGACGACCAGCTGGGGATCTCCCGGGAACATTCTGGAAACCTTCTAGTGACCCTCCGGAGATTTTCTGGGAACCTCCCGGGAAACTCCTGAAGACCTTCTGGGGAACTTTCTGGAGATTTTCTGGAGACCTTCTGGAAGCTTTCTAGGGACCTTACGGGAACCCTCTGGAGACCTTCTGGGGACCTTCTGAAGACTTTCTCAGGACCTTCTGGAGACCTTCCGGGAACCTTCTGGAAACTTTCTGGAAGACCTTCTGAAGATCTTCCAGGGACCTTCTGGGAACTTCCTAAGGAACTTCTGGAGACCTTCTGGGAACTTTCTGAAGATCTTCTGAGAATTATCTGGGGGTTTTTTGGGGACCTCTCCCACCCCACCACCCCCACATCCACTGGGTTCCTCTGTCCCACGTCCCCCCGCCCCCGGGGCCGCTCTGTCCATCCTCCATCCTCCATCCCCCCCATTCCACACCTTGCCGTGACCACTCCCACCCTGCTGCGTGCCGGGGACGACCTCAGTGTCCTCCCGTGACCGGAAGGAGATCCCACAGATCCGGAATAATTCAGGATCACCGGGTCCGGCGCCGATCCAACCACAGCGCCGGTGCTGAGCTTTCCAGAAGAATCCCAGAGCCGTGGCTCCTCCAACTGGGCAATCCACCGGTGTAGATCCTCCATCGTGGCCGTGGACCCACCAAGATCCATCAGGATCATCCCCAGGGCTGGATCTGCTTCCAAATCAAGGTGGTGGAACCCACCAGTGCTGAGCTTTCCAGAAGAATCCCAAAGCCGTGGCTCCTCCTCCTGGGCAATCCAACAGTGTAGATCCTCCAGTGTGGAGGTCCCACCAAGGTCCATCAGGACCATCCCCAGGGCTGGATCTGCTCCCAGATCGAGATGGTGGATGGGTGGTGGATGGTGGAACCCACCAGTGCTGAGCTTTCCAGAAGAATCCCAAAGCCGTGGCTTCTCCTCCTGGGCAATCCACCGGTGTAGATCCTCCATCGTGGCCATGGACCCACCAAGGTCCATCGGGACCATTCCCAGGGCTGGATCTGCTTCCAAATCAAGATGGTGGAACCCACCAGTGCTGAGCTTTCCAGAAGAATCCCAAAGCCGTGGTTCCTCCTCCTGGGCAATCCACTGGTGTAGATCCTCCAGTGTGGAGGTCCCACCAAGGTCCATCGGGACCATCCCCAGGGCTGGATCTGCTTCCAGATCGAGATGGTGGATGGGTGGTGGATGGTGGAACCCACCGGTGCTGAGCTTTCCAGAAGAATCCCAGAGCCGTGGCTCCTCCTCCTGGGCAATCCACCGGTGTAGATCCTCCAGTGTGGCCGTGGACCCACCAAGGTCCACCGGGACCATCCCCAGGGCTGGATCTGCTTCCCGATCGAGATGGTGGAACCCACCAATGCTGAGCTTTCCAGAAGAATCCCAGAGCTGTGGCTCCTCCTCCTGGGCAATCCACTGATGTAGATCCTCCATCATGGCCATGGACCCACCAAGGTCCATCGGGACCATTCCCAGGGCTGGATCTGCTTCCAAATCAAGGTGGTGGATGGATGGTGGATGGTGGAACCCACCACTGCTGAGCTTTCCAGAAGAATCCCAGAGCCGTGGCTCCTCCTCCTGGGCAATCCACCGGTGTAGATCCTCCATCATGGCCATGGACCCACCAAGGTCCATCGGGATCATCCCCAGGGCTGGATCTGCTTCCAAATCAAGGTGGTGGAACCCACCAGTGCTGAGCTTTCCAGAAGAATCCCAAAGCCGTGGTTCCTCCTCCTGGGCAATCCACTGGTGTAAATCCTCCAGCGTGCCAACGGACCCACCAAGGTCCATCGGGACCATCCCCAGGGCTGGATCTGCTCCCAGATCAAGGCGGTGGGTGGGTGGTGGAACCCCCCGGGCTCTGAGCTGGAGACCTCAACCGGCTCCACCAGATCCATCCGTGGGTGGATCCCTCGTGGAGCTCCTCTGGGGGGGTGGTTGGGATCGAGGAGGACCCGCCGGAGCTCCCGGCGGCGCCGGTGACCCCCCCCTGTGTCCCCGGCAGGGCCTGAAGAAGCCGAACATCGAGGAGATCCGCCACGCCAAGAACGCCGTGTTCAACCCCTCCATGTTCGGCAGCTCCCTGCAGGACATCGTGGCCATGCAGAAGGAGCGTTACCCCGACCGGCAGCTGCCCTGGGTGCAGACCCGCCTCTCCGAGGAGGTCCTGGCGCTCAACGGGGACCAGACCGAGGGCATCTTCAGGTAAAGCCGCCCCACGGCCGCGGGGGGTCCTCCGAGCGGTGCTGACCCCGAGCTTCTCAGGGGGGAAGCCACAAATCACCTCGTTTTGGGGTGCTTTCCTCCTTCCCTGTGTCCTTCTCCAGTGGGTGACCCCGAGGTGGTGGCAACCTGGAGCTTCTTGGGGTGGAAGCCACAAGTGACCTCGTTTTGGGGTGCTTTCCTCCTTCCGTGGGTCCTTCTCCAGTGGGTGACCCCGAGGTGGTGGCAACCTGGAGCTTCTCCTGGTGGAAGCCACAAGTGACCTTGTCATGGGGTAGCCATCCCCTTCCCCGTGTCCTTGGGGTGTCCTCCTGTGGGTGGCTCCGGTGGCAACCCAGAGCTTCTCGTGGGGGAAGCCACAAATCACCTCGTTTTGGGGTGTTTTCCTCCTTCCGTGTGTCCTTCTCCAGTGGGTGACCCCGAGGTGGCAACAACCTGGAGCTTCTCCTGGTGGAAGCCACAAGTGACCTCATTTTGGGGTGTTTTCCTCCTTCCATGTACTTTTCTCCTCCAGTGGGTGATCTCGAGGTGGTGGCAACCTGGAGCTTCTTGGGGTGGAAGCCACAAATCACCTCGTTTTGGGGTGTTTTCCTCCTTCCCTGTGTCCTTCTCCAGTGAGTGACCCCAAGGTGGCAACAACCTGGAGCTTCTCTTGGTGGAAGCCACGAATCACCCCGTTATAGGACAACCCCCCCGTTCCACGTGTCCTTCTCCCCCACTGGGTGATCTCGAGGTGGTGACAACCAGGAGCTTCTCATGGAGGAAGCCACAAACCACCTCATTTTGGGGTGTCTTCCTCCTTCCCTGTGTCCTCCCCCATTGGGTGACCCCAAGGTGGTGGCAACCTGGAGCTTCTTGGGATGGAAGCCACAAGTGACCTCATTTTGGGGTGGCTTCCCGCTTGCATTTGTCCCCAGGGATGACCTTCTCCTCCACTGGGTGACTCCAGTGGCAACCTGGAGCTTCTCGTTGTGGAAGCCACAAACCACCTCATTTTGGGGTGTCTTCCTCCTTCCCTGTGTCCTTCTCCTCCACTGGGTGACCCCGAGGTGGTGGCAACCTGGAGCTTCTCCTGGTGGAAGCCACAAATCACCTTGTTGTGGGGCAGCCACCCCCTTCCCCGTGTCCTTGGGGTGTCCTTCTCCTCCAGTGGGTGACCCCGAGGTGGTGGCAACCCCGAGCTCCTCGTGGTGGAAGCCACGTCCCCCCAACTTCTCCTCGTCCCCCCCAACTTCTCCTTGTCCCCCCAACTTCTCCTTGTCCCCCCAACTTCTCCTCGTTCCCCCCAACTTCTCCTCATCCCCCCAACTTCTCCTCATCCCCCCAACTTCTCCTCATCCCCCCAGCTTCTCCTCATCCCCCCAGCTTCTCCTCGCCCCCCCAACTTCTCCTCGTCCCCCCAACTTCTCTGAGGCCACGGCGGCTTCTCCACCAGCCTCACCTCAAGGGCTTTAATGACCTCCCCCAGCTCCCAAAACGGCTCCACGACGTCCCCTCGGGGCCGTCCCCGAGCACCCAAAGGTGCTGAGCGGGTGTGTCCCCCCTGTCCCGGACGGGCACCCACCACTGTCCCCCCGCAGGGTCCCCGGGGACATCGACGAGGTCAACGCCCTCAAGCTGCAGGTGGACCAGTGGAAGATCCCCACGGGCTTGGAGGACCCCCACGTTCCTGGTAAGACCCCCATGTTCCTGGTAGGACCCCCACATTCCCAGTAGGACCCCCACGTTCCCATTAGGACCCTCACATTCCCAGTAGGACCCCCACGTTCCCGGTAAGACCCCCACATTCCCAGTAGGACCCCCACATTCCCAGTAGGACCCCCACGTTCCCAGTAGGACCCCCACATTCCCAGTAGGACCCCCACCTTCCCAGTAGGACCCCCACGTTCCCGGTAAGACACTCATGTTCCTGGTAGGACCCCCACATTCCCAGTAGGACCCCCACATTCCCAGTAGGACCCCCACGTTCCTGGTAGGACCCCCATTTTCCCAGTAGGACCCCCACATTCCCGGTAGGACCCCCACATTCCCAGTAAGACCCCCACATTCCCAGTAGGACCCTCACGTTCCCAGTAGGACCCCCACATTCCCGGTAGGACCCTCATGTTCCCAGTAGGACCCCCACATTCCCAGTAGGACCCCCACGTTCCCAGTAGGACCCCCACATTCCCAGTAGGACCCCCACCTTCCCAGTAGGACCCCCACGTTCCCGGTAAGACACTCATGTTCCTGGTAGGACCCCCACATTCCCAGTAGGACCCCCACATTCCCAGTAGGACCCCCACGTTCCTGGTAGGACCCCCATTTTCCCAGTAGGACCCCCACATTCCCGGTAGGACCCCCACATTCCCAGTAAGACCCCCACATTCCCAGTAGGACCCTCACGTTCCCAGTAGGACCCCCACATTCCCGGTAGGACCCTCATGTTCCCAGTAGGACCCCCACATTCCCAGTAGGTCCCCCACGTTCCCAGTAGGACCCCCACATTCCCAGTAGGTCCCCCACGTTCCCGGTAGGACCCCCACATTCCCAGTAGGACCCCCATGTTCCCGGTAGGACCCCCACATTCCCAGTAGGACCCCCACGTTCCCAGTAGGACCCCCACATTCCCAGTAGGACCCCCACGTTCCCGGTAGGACCCCCACATTCCCAGTAGGACCTCATGTTCCCGGTAAGACCCCCACATTCCCAGTAGGACCCTCACGTTCCCAGTAGGACCCTCACGTTCCCAGTAGGACCCCCACATTCCCGGTAGGACCCCCATTTTCCCAGTAGGACCCCCACGTTCCCGGTAGGACCCCCACATTCCCAGTAGGACCCCCACATTCCCAGTAGGACCCCCACGTTCCCAGTAGGACCCCCACATTCCCAGTAGGACCCCCACCTTCCCAGTAGGACCCCCACGTTCCCGGTAAGACACTCATGTTCCTGGTAGGACCCCCACATTCCCAGTAGGACCCCCACATTCCCAGTAGGACCCCCACATTCCAGTAGGACCCTCACATTCCCGGTAGGACCCCCCCATTCCCGGTAGGACCCCCACGTTCCCAGTAGACCCCCACGTTCCTGGTAGGACCCCCACATTCCCAGTAGGACCCCCACGTTCCCAGTAGACCCCCACGTTCCCGGTAGGACCCCCACATTCCCAGTAGGACCCTCATGTTCCTGGTAGGACCCCCACATTCCCAGTAGGACCCCCACGTTCCCGGTAAGACCCTCATGTTCCCGGTAGGACCCCCACATTCCCAGTAGGATCCCCACGTTCCCGGTAGGACCCCCATTTTCCCAGTAGGACCCTCACATTCCTGGTAGGACCCCCACATTCCCAGTAGGACCCCCACATTCCCGATAGGACCCCCACATTCCCAGTAGGACCCCCACATTCCCGATAGGCCCCCCACATTCCTGGTAGGACCCCAACGTTCCCGGTAGGACCCCCATGTTCCTGGTAAGACCCCCACATTCCCAGCAGGACCCCCACATTCCCAGTAGGATCCCCATGTTCCCGGTAGGACCCCCACATTCCCAGTAGGACCCCCACGTTCCTGGTAGGACCCCCACGTTCCCGGTAAGACCCCCACATTCCCGGTAGGACCCTCATGTTCCCAGTAGGCCCCCCTTGTTCCCGGTAGGACCCCGGGGGGATGGCAGGGGCTCGGGATCCCCCCCCGGGGTGTCCCACGTCCCACATCTGCTCCTTCCCGACCTCCCTGGGGAAACCACGGGGCCCTTGTTGACCCTCCCGCTTGCAGGAGGTGGAGGAGCCCCCGATCCCCTGATATCCCTGATCCCCAATCCCCTGATCCCCTGATCCCCCTGATCCCCTGATCCCCCAATCCCCTGATCCCTCTGATCCTCCTGTCCCCTGATCTTCCTGTCCCCTGATCCCTCTGATCCTCCTGTCCCCTGATCCCCTGATCCCCCAATCCCCTGATCCCCCAATCCCCTGATCCCTCTGATCCCCTGATCCCTCTGATCCCCTGATCCCTCTGATCCTCCTGATCCCCCGATCCTCCTGATCCCCCAATCCCCTGATCCCTCTGATCCTCCTATCCCCTGATCTTCCTGTCCCCTGATCCATCTGATCCCCTGATCCCTCTGATCCTCCCGTCCCCTGATCCCCTGATCCCCGTGATCCACCTGATCCTCTGATACTCCTGATCCCCTGATCCTCCTGTCCCCTGATCCCCTGATCCCTCTGATCCATCCCCTGATCCCCTGATCTCCCTGATCCCCAATCCCCCGATCCCCTGAACCCCTGATCCCCTGATCCATCCCCCAATCCCCTGATCCTCCTGACCCCTGATCCCCCTGATCTACCTGATCCTCCTGTCCCCTGATCCCCCTCATCCCCCAATCCCCTGATCCCCAATCCCCTGATCCCCTGATCTCCAATTCCCTGATCCCCTGATCCATCCCCTGATCCCCCTGATCCATCCCCTGATCCCCCTGATCCCCATATCCCCTGATCCCCAATCCCCTGATCTCCAATTCCCTGATCCCCTCATCCCCTCATCCCCTGATCCACCCCCTGATCCCCCACGAGTGTTCCAGGGCTGGAGGGGGGTTGTGTGGAAGGGGATCCTCCAGGACTGGATCCATTCCCAAACCAAGACAGGGGTTTGGGATCTGTTCCCAAACCAGCTCCCCCACATCCACCCGTGGCTCCCCCACATCCCCCCGTGGCTCCCCCACATCCCCCCGTGGCTCCCCCACATCCCCCCGTGGCTCCCCCACATCCCCCCGTGGCTCCCCCACACCCACCCGTGGCTCCCCCACATCCCCCCGTGGCTCCCCCACACCCACCCGTGGCTCCCCCACATCCCCCCATGGCTCCCCCACATCCCCCCGTGGCTCCCCCACATCCCCCCGTGGCTCCCCCACATCCCCCCGTGGCTCCCCCACACCCACCCGTGGCTCCCCCACATCCCCCCGTGGCTCCCCCACATCCATCCGTGGCTCCCCCACATCCCCCCGTGGCTCCCCCACATCCCCCCGTGGCTCCCCCACATCCCCCCATGGCTCCCCCACATCCCCCCGTGGCTCCCCCACATCCCCCCGTGGCTCCCCCACATCCATCCGTGGCTCCCCCACATCCCCCCGTGGCTCCCCCACATCCCCCCATGGCTCCCCCACATCCCCCCGTGGCTCCCCCACATCCCCCCGTGGCTCCCCCACACCCACCCGTGGCTCCCCCACATCCATCCGTGGCTCCCCCACATCCCCCCGTGGCTCCCCCACGACCACCGGCGATCTGTTGGTGCCCAGGGGTCCCTCCCAGCAGGGCTGGAGCTCCTCCACGTGCCCCACGGCCCTGCCCGTGTCCGTTCCAGCCTCGCTGCTCAAGCTGTGGTACCGGGAGCTGGAGGAGCCGCTGATCCCCCACGACTTCTACGAGCAGTGCATCACCCACTACGAGAACCCCGAGGCGGCCGTCGCCGTCGTGCACTCGCTGCCCAGGATCAACAAGATGGTGCTGTGCTACCTCATCCGCTTCCTACAGGTACCCCCGGGCTGCCCCGGCACCCCCCGGGCAGCTCCCGGCCCCGTGGCTTCTCCTGGGGTGGGTTTGGGTCCACCTCCTTCCTCCCACACCACGTTTGGGGTCCTGGTTGGACCTTCTGGTTCCTTCTGGGGGGGTTCTGGGTCCACCTCCTTCCTCCTGCACCACGTTTGGGGTCCTGGTTGTTCCCCTTGGGGTGGTTTTGGGTCCACCTCCTTCCTCTCACACCATGTTGGACCTCCTGGTTCCTTCTCCTGGGGGGGTTCTGGGTCCACCTCCTTCCTCCCACACCACGTTTGGGGTCCTGGTTGGACCTCCTGGTTCCATCTGCTGAGGTGGTTTTGGGTCCACCTCCTTCCTCCCACACCACGTTGGACCTCCTGGTTCCATCTGCTGACGTGGTTTTGGGTCCACCTCCTTCCTCCCACACCACATTTGTGGTCCTGGTTGTTCCCCTTGGGGTGGTTTTGGGTCCACCTCCTTCCTCCCACACCACATTCATGGCCCTGGTTGGACCTCCTCGTTCCTTCTGAGGTGGTTTTAGGTCCACCTCCTTCCTCCCACGCCACGTTGGACCTCCTGGTTGTTCCCACTGAGGTGGTTTTGGGTCCATCTCCTTCCTCCCACGCCACGTTGGACCTCCTGGTTGCTCCCCTTGGGGTGGTTTTGGGTTCTCCAAGTTCCCCCCAGGGTGACCCCCCCGTCTCACCCAAGAACCGGGAGGTCCATGGGGTCCTTCCTTCCCTCTCCCACCGACCCCATCACCTCCATCACCTCCCCCCACCCCAGCTGTTCCCACCCCGGGTGACCTCTGGGCCCAGCTCCTTCTCCTGAGGCGGTTTTGGGTTCTCCAAGTTCACCACATGATGACCCCAAGAACTGGGAGGTCCACATGGGGTCCTTCCTTCCACCTCCCACCAGCCCCAGCACCTCCTCCCACCCCAGGTTTCTGTGCCCCTGCTTGACCCTCCTGGTTCCTTCCCTTGAGGTTCCTCAAGGTCATCCCATGCTCTTCTCAGCCCTGCTTGACCCTCCTGGTTCCTTCCCGGCCCTGCTTGACCCTCGTGGTCCCTCCTCTTGAGGTTCCTCAAGGTCACCTCGTGCTGCCCCTGCCCCTGCTTGACCCTCCTGGTCCCTCCTCTTGAGGTTCCCCAAGGTCATCCCATGCTCTTCTCAGCCCTGCTTGACCCTCCTGGTTCCTCCTCTTGAGGTTCCCCAAGGTCACCCCATGCTGACCCCGACCCTGCTTGACCCTCCTGGTTCCTCCTCTTGAGGTGGTTTTGGGGTTCTCCAAATTCACCCCATGCTGACCCTGCCCCTGCTTGACCAATCCTGGTTCCTTCCCTTGAGGTTCCTCAAGGTCACCTCATACTGACCCTGGCCCTGCTTGACCCTCCTGGTCCCTCCTCTTGAGGTTCCCCAAGGTCACCCCGTGCTGACCCTGACCCTGCTTGACCCTCCTGGTCCCTGCTCTTGAGGTTCCCCAAGGTCATCCTGTGCTGACCCTGGCCCTACTTGACCCTCCTGGTCCCTCTTCTCAAGGTTCCCCAGGGTCACCTCATGCTGACCCTGCCCCTGCTTGACCCTCCTGGTTCCTTCCCTTGAGCTCCCCCAAGGTCATCCTGTGCTGACCCCAGCCCTGCTTGACCCTCCTGGTTCCTTCCCTTGAGCTCCCCCAAGGTCATCCTATGCTGACCCTGACCCTGGTTGACCTTCCTGGTCCCTCCTCTCGAGGTTCCCCAAGGTCACCCCATACTGACCCCAGCCCTGCTTGACCCTCCTGGTTCCTTCCCTTGAGCTTCCCCAAGGTCATCCTGTGCTGACCCTGACCCTGCTTGACCCTCCTGGTTCCTTCCCTGCCCTGCTTGACCCTCCTGGTTCCCCCACTTGATCTCCCCCAAGGTCACCCTGTGCTGACCCTGCCCCTGCTTGACCCCCCTGGCCCCTCCCCTCGACCCTCCCCAGACTGACCCCCTGCCCCGCCCCTGTGCCCCTCAGGTGTTCGTGCAGCCGGCCAACGTGGCGGTCACCAAGATGGACGTCAATAACCTGGCCATGGTGATGGCCCCCAACTGCCTGCGCTGCCAGTCGGACGACCCGCGGATCATCTTCGAGAACACCCGCAAGGAGATGTCCTTCCTCCGGGTGCTCATCCAGCACCTCGACACCAGCTTCATGGAGGGCGTCCTATAGCAGTGCCCCCGCCGCCCTCCCGGCCCCCCCGGAGCCCCCGGAGCCCCTCCGGACCCTTCGGAATCCGGGCGTCCAGGGCCCGGCTCCGCGGCCCCGATCCCGGCCCCGATCCCGGTCCCACTCCGTTCCCACCTGGCTCTTCAGCGGGACGTGGGGTGGGACGGCCCCGTCCCGACCTCCCCCGGCGCCGTCACTGCCCGACTCCTCCTCACTTGGCCGCTTTTTGGGGAGGGGGGGAAGGAGGATGGGGATAAAAACACTCCCCCGGAGGTGTGTGAGGAGCATCGTGGGGTTCCCGGGGGGCGGTGGGGGAGTCTGGGGGGTCCTTCCGTGTCTCTGGAGGGTTGGGAATGTGAGAGGTGCCTCTGGGGTGAGACATGAACGTGGAGAACCCAAAACCAGCCCCAGGGAAGGAACGGGGAGGGTCGAGCAGGGCGTGGGCACCTGGGGGGTTTGGGGGTGGGTGAAGGGTGGGAGGTGGGTGGAGGGACCCCCCGGACCTCCAAACCCACCTGGGGGAGGTGGCCCAGCGGGGACACCGGAGCGACGGGAGAGTCTCAATCCTGGGGGAGAGATCTGGGGGGGATCTGGGAGTCCCCCCCGGGGGCGGCTCCGCGTGTCCGGTTGTCCATCCCGGGGGGCTGGAGGAGATGGGTGGGCAGGGCGCTGCCCACACGCGTCACGGTGCCCACCCCATCTCCACAGGGGTGATTGGCACTGCCAGGACCTGTCCCACCACCCCCTGGTTCCTGTCCCACCACCCCCTGGTTCCTGTCCCACCACCCCAGGACCCACCGTCTGCTCGGGGCCTTGACAGACCCACCTTGGGGTCCATCACCTCCTCCCGGTCCTGCAGGGCCCCCCTTGGTGGGCATCAGCCCCTCCTGGTCCTCCCGGACCCATCCTGGCACCAGGCACCTCCTCCTGCTCCTACAGGGCCTGCCTTGGGGTCCATCATCTCCTCCTGATCCTCCTGGACCAATCTCAGTGCCCACCATCTCCTCCTGGACCCATCTTGGTGCCCATCACCAACTCCTGATCCTCCTGGACCCATCTCAGTGCCCACCATCTCCTCCCAGTACTCCTGGACCCATCTTGGTGCCCTTCATCTCCTCCTGATCCTCCTGAATCCACCTTGGTGTCCATCCTCAACTCCTGATCCTCCTGGACCCAGCTCGGTGCCCATCATCTCCTGCTGGACCCATCTCAGTGCCCATCATCTCCTCCTGATCCTCCTGGACCCATCTTGGTGCCCCCCATATCCTCTTGGTCCCATCTCAGTGCCCATCACCAACTCCTGATCCTCCTGGACCCATCTCGGTGCCCATCATCTCCTCCTGAACCCATCTCGGTGCCCATCATCTCCTCCTGGACCCATCTTGGGGTCCATCATCTCCTCCTGGATCTCCTGAGCCCACCTTGGTGCCCACCATCAACTCCTGATCCTCCTGGACCCATCTCGGTGCCCCCCATCTCCATCTGGACCCCCCTTGGTGCCCCCCATCTCCACCTGGACCCACCTTGGTGCCCCCCAACCCCACCTGGACCCCCCTTGGTGCCCCCCAATCTCCACCTGGACCCACTTTGGTGCCCCCCATCTCCACCTGGACCCACCTTGGTGCCCCCCATCTCCACCTGGACCCACCTTGGTGCCCCCCAACATCCACCTGGACCCCCCTTGGTGCCCCCCAACCCCACCTGGACCCCCCTTGGTGCCCCCCAACCCCACCTGGACACACCTTGGTGCCCCCAACCCCACCTGGACCCCCCTTGGTGCCCCCCATCTCCACCTGGACCCACCTTGGTGCCCCCCATCTCCACCAGACCCACCTTGGTGCCCCCCAACCCCACCTGGACCCCCCTTGGTGCCCCCCAATCTCCACCTGGACCCCCCTTGGTGCCCCCCATCTCCACCTGGACCCACCTTGGTGCCCCCCATCTCCACCTGGACCCACCTTGGTGCCCCCCAACCCCACCTGGACCCCCCTTGGTGCCCCCCAACCCCACCTGGACCCCCCTTGGTGCCCCCCATCTCCACCTTGACCCCCCTTGGTGCCCCCCATCTCCACCTGGACCCCCCTTGGTGCCCCCCATCTCCACCTGGACCCACCTTGGCCCTCGTGACCTCCCCCCTCTTCTCCCGGCCCTGCCCAGCCCCTCCCGGCTCCGTCACCTCCTCCTGTTCCTGCTGGACCCTCCCCCGGTGCCCCCCCCCGGGCTCCACCCAGCCCCACCCAACCCACCTGGGCACCCACTGACCACCTCCTGGGCACCCACTGACCACCCCCTGCTCCTGCCCAACTCACCTTGGCACCCACTGACCACCTCCTGGGCACCCACTGACCACCTCCTGGGCACCCACTGACCACCTCCTGGTCCTGCCCAGCCCCACCCTGGTGCCCATCGACTCCTCCAGGACCCCCCTTGGTGCCCCCCAACCCCACCTGGACCCACTTTGGTGCCCCCCATCTCCACCAGATCCCACCTTGGTGCCCCCAACCCCACCTGGACCCACTTTGGTGCCCCCCAACATCCACCTGGACCCACTTTGGTGCCCCCCAACATCCACCTGGACCCACCTTGGTGCCCCCAACCCCACCTGGACCCACTTTGGTGCCCCCAACCTCCACCTGGACCCACTTTGGTGCCCCCCAACCCCACCTGGACCCCCCTTGGTGCCCCCCAACCCCACCTGGACCCCCCTTGGTGCCCCCCAACATCCACCTGGACCCCCCTTGGTGCCCCCCAACCCCACCTGGACCCCCCTTGGTGCCCCCCATCTCCACCTGGACCCCCCTTGGTGCCCCCCATCTCCACCTGGACCCCCCTTGGTGCCCCCCAACCCCACCTGGACCCCCCTTGGTGCCCCCCATCTCCTGCTGGACCCACCTTGGTGCCCCCCAACCTCAACCTGGACCCATCTTGTTGCCCCCCAACCCCACCCTGGAGCCCCAAAGGTGCCCCCCGAGATCCCCCCCAGGTGCCTTTGGGTCCACCCTGGGCAGTGGGGGGGGCACCCACAGGTTTAGGGGGGCACCCACAGGTCAGGGGGGCACCCACAGGTTTGGGGGGGCACCCACAGGTTGGAGGGGTCACCCACAGGTCAGGGGGGCACCCACTGGTTTTGGGGGGCACCCACAGGTCAGGGGGGGCACCCACAGGTCAGGGGTTACCCACAGTTTGGGGGGGCACCCACAGGTTTAGGGGGGCACCCACAGGTTTTGGGGGGCACCTCCAAGTCAGGGGGGCACCCACAGGTTTTGGGGGGCACCCACAGGTTTGGGGGGGCACCCACTGGTTTAGGGGGGCACCCACTGGTTTTGGGGGGCACCCACAGGTCAGGGGGGGCACCCACAGATTAGGGGTTACCCACAGTTTGGGGGGGCACCCACAGGTTTAGGGGGGCACCCACAGGTTTTGGGGGGCACCTCCAAGTCAGGGGGGCACCCACAGGTTTTGGGGGGCACCCACAGGTTTGGGGGGGCACCCACTGGTTTAGGGGGGCACCCACAGGTTTGGGGGGTCACCCACAGGTCAGGGGGTCACCCACAGGTTTGGGGGGGCACCCACAGGTCAGGAGGGGCACCCACAGGTTTGGGGGGGCACCCACAGGTCAGGGGGTCACCCACAGGTTTGGGGGGGCACCCACAGATTGGGGGGGCACCCACAGGTTGGGGGGGCACCACAGGTTTGGGGGGTCACCCTCAGGTCAGGGGGGGCCCCCACTGGGTGGGGGGTCCCGTCAGAGTCTGTGGCCCTGTAAAGAGAATTATTAATTAAAAACACCCCCCCAGTTTAATTAACACCCCCCCAATTTAATGAACACCCCCCCAATTTAATGAACACCCCCCCAATTTAATTGAACCCCCCCAATTTAATGAACCCCCCCAATTTAATGAACACTCCCCATTTCCTCCGGGGGAAGGGGGGCCCGTGGGTGGGAGGGCCCCCCAAAACTGGGGGGGGGTCCCCAAGGTTTGGGGGTCCCCAAAGTGGGGGATCCCATTAAGGGGAGCTCCAAAGTGGGAGGGGGGTCCCCAAGTTTGGAGGTCACCAAGTTTGGGGGTCCCCAATTTTGGGTGTCCCCAAATGTGGAGGTTCCCAGAGTGAGGGTGTCCCCAAATTTAGGGGTCCCCAAGTTTGGGGGTCTCCAAGTTTGGGGGTCCCCACTGGGAGGATGTCCCCAGATTTAGGGGTCCTCAGTTTTGGGGGTCCCCAAATTTGGGGGTCCCCAAATTTGGAGGTTCCCAGAGTGAGGGGGTCCCCAATTTGGGGGTCCCCAAGTTTGGGGGTCCCCACTGGGGGGGTCACCCGAGGTGTGGGGAGGGTCCCCAAGGTGAGAAAGAGGAGGGGGGACCCCAAAAGTCGGAGTGTCCCCAAAGTGGGGGAGGTTCCCAATTTTGAGGATCCCCAATTTTGGGGTCCCAAATTTCGGGGGTCCCCAAAGTGGGGAAGGTCCCTAATTTTGGGGGTCTCCAATTTTGGGAGTCCTCAATTTCGGGGGTCCCCAAAGTGGGGAAGGTCCCTAATTTTGGGGGTCTCCAATTTCGGGGGTCCCCAATTTCAGGGGTCCCCAAAGTGGGGGAGGTTCTCAATTTTAGGGTCCCCAATTTTGGGGGTCCCAAAACGGGGGAGGTCTCCAATTTTGGGGGTCCCCAATTTCAGGGGTCCCCAATTTCAGGGGTCCCCAATTTCGGGGGTCCCCAATTTCGGGTGTTCCCAAAGTGGGGGAGGTCCCCAATTTTGGGGTCCCCAATTTTGGGGGTCCCCAAAGTCAGGGAGGTCCCCAATTTTGAGGGTCCCCAATTTTGGGGGTCCCTAAAGTGGGGGAGATTCCCAATTTTGGGGTCCCCAATTTTGGGGTTACCCAATTTCAGGGGTCCCAAAAGTGGGGGAGGTCCCCAATTTTGGGGGTCCCCAATTTCAGGGTCCCCAATTTTGGGGGTCCCCAATTTCAGGGGTCCCCAAAGTGGGGGAGGTCCCCAATTTTGGGGTCCCCAATTTTGGGGGGTCCCCGTGTATGTGCGTGGGGGGGGGTGTCCCCAAAATCCCTTGGGGGGGTCCCCAAAATTTGGGGGGTGGGGGGGGCCGACCCAGCGCTGCTTCACTGCCAGGGATGGGGGAGGGGCTCCCCCCCCCTTTATTTCCTTCCTCTTCCTCTGGATTAATTAATTTTTAACGCCTCCCTTCCTAATTGAGGATTTTAATTAAGGGGTTTAATTAATTGGTTTGTAACTCGGTTTTCCTCCCCTCCCCCCCCCCCCCTCCCCCCGGGTTTCTTTTTAAGGTTTTTAATTTATTATTGTTATTATTGTAATTATTATAATTATTATTGTTATTATAAAAAAAAGGGGGGAGGGGAAATAAAAATATAAAAATATAAAAATATAAAAATATAAAAATTAAAAAAAATCCGAATTAAAGGGACGACCCCCCCCTCCCCTCCCCCCCCTTTCCCCTCCCCCTCCCCCCCTCCCGATTCCCGGGATCCCCCTCGGGATTTTCCCGGGAATTTTCCCCTCCCCCATCCCGGGGGTCGGAGATTTTTGGGGTCTCTGGATTATTAATTATTATTATTATTAATTATTATTTTTGGGGGGGGGTCGCGGCCGAACCGCCCCTCCCCCCCCGCGTGTGAATAAAGGTCCGTCCGGAAAACGCGGCTGCTGCGGGTCCGTCCCCTATGGGGGATTTGGGGGGGATAGGGGGGTATAGGGGGGGGGTATGGGGGGTTATGGGGGGACAAGGGGTGCAGGGGGGTCCCCCCAAAATGTAGGGGCTGCGGGGAGACCCCCAGGACACCCCCCGGGCTGTGGAAGGGGGTCTATAGGGAAGGGGGGGTGTTATAGGGTCGGGGGGCTATAGGGGGTGAAGGGGGGTGTAGGGGGGGACAACGGGTGTAGGGGGGTTTAGAGGGGTGCCCCCAAAATGCGGGGAGACCCCCAGGACACCCCTCGGGTCTAGAAGGGGGTCTGTGGGAAAGGAGGGGGTTTATAGGGTCAGGGGGCTATAGGGGGTGCGGGGGGGTATAGAGGGGTATGGGGGGGATAAGGGGTATAGGGGGGGTATAGGGGGGACAGGGCGTGCAGGGGGGCCCAAAATGTAGGGGCTGTGGGGAGACCCCCAGGACACCCCTCGGGCTGTGGAAGGGGGTCAGTGGGGAAGGAGGGGGTTTATAGGGCGGGGGGCTATAGGGGGGGCTACAGGGGGTGTGGGGGGTATAGGAGTGGTATGGGGGGGATAAGGGGTGCAGGGGGGTCCCCTCAAAATGTAGGGGCTGTGGGGAGACCCCCAGGACACCCCTCGGGCTGTGGAAGGGGCTCTGTGGGAAGGAGGGGTCTATAGGGTCGGGGGGGTATAGGAGGGGTTTGGGGGTCCAGATGGGGGGTCTATAGAGGTTTATGGGGTCAGGGGTGTCTATAGGGGCACGCGGGGCTGGGAGTGCCTATAGGGGTGCGGGGGGTGTCTATAGGGGTGTTATAGGGGGTGTTATAGGGTCAGGGGTGTCTGTAGGGGTGTGTATAGGGTCAGGGGTGTCTGTAGGGGGTGTTATAGGGTCAGGGGTGTCTGTAGGGGTGTTATAGGGTCAGGGTGTCTGTGGGGTGTTATAGGGTCAGGGGTGTCTGTAGGGGTGTTATAGGGTCAGGGGTGTCTGTAGGGGTGTTATAGGGTCAGGGGTGTTATAGGGGTGCTATAGGGTCAGGGGTGTCTGTAGGGGGTGTTATAGGGTCAGGGGTGTCTGTAGGGGGTGTTATAGGGTCAGGGGTGTCTGTAGGGGGTGTTATAGGGTCAGGGGTGTCTGTAGGGGTGTTATAGGGTCAGGGGTGTTATAGGGGTGTTATAGGGTCAGGGGTGTCTGTAGGGGGTGTTATAGGGTCAGGGGTGTTATAGGGGTGTTATAGGGTCAGGGGTGTCTATAGGGGTGTTATAGGGTCAGGGGTGTTATAGGGGTGTTATAGGGTCAGGGGTGTCTATAGGGGTGTTATAGGGTCAGGGGTGTCTGTAGGGGTGTTATAGGGTCAGGGGTGTCTGTAGGGGTGTTATAGGGTCAGGGGTGTCTGTAGGGGGTGTTATAGGGTCAGGGGTGTCTGTAGGGGGTGTTATAGGGTCAGGGGTGTCTGTAGGGGGTGTTATAGGGTCAGGGGTGTCTGTAGGGGTGTTATAGGGTCAGGGGTGTCTGTAGGGGTGTTATAGGGTCAGGGGTGTTATAGGGGTGTTATAGGGTCAGGGGTGTCTGTAGGGGGTGTTATAGGGTCAGGGGTGTTATAGGGGTGTTATAGGGTCAGGGGTGTCTATAGGGGTGTTATAGGGTCAGGGGTGTTATAGGGGTGTTATAGGGTCAGGGGTGTCTATAGGGGTGTTATAGGGTCAGGGGTGTCTGTAGGGGTGTTATAGGGTCAGGGGTGTCTGTAGGGGTGTTATAGGGTCAGGGGTGTCTGTAGGGGGTGTTATAGGGTCAGGGGTGTTATAGGGGTGTTATAGGGTCAGGGGTGTCTGTAGGGGTGTTATAGGGTCAGGGGTGTCTATAGGTGGTTATAGGGTCCGGGGTTGTCTATAGGGGTGTCAGGGGTGTCCCCAGGGGTGTTCCAGTCCATCCCAGTGTGTCCCCAGGGGTGTCGCAGTGTGTCCCAGTCCATCCCAGTCTATCCCAGTCCATCCCAGTCTATCCCAGTCCATCCCAGTGTGTCCCCAGGGGTGTCCCAGTCCATCCCAGTCTATCCCAGTCCATCCCAGTGTGTCCCCAGGGGTGTCCCAGTCCGTCCCAGTCCATCCCAGTCTATCCCAGTCTATCCCAGTCCATCCCAGTGTATCCCCAGGGGTGTCCCAGTCTATCCCAGTCTATCCCAGTCCATCCCAGTGTCCCCCCCCACTCTGCCCACGCGGCCCCTTTTCTCTCTCTCTCTCTCTCTCTCTCCCCCCGCCCCGCCCCCCGCGGCCCCTCCACTTCCTGTTCCGGTCCCACCCGGATGTGCTTCCCCGCCGCCCCCCCCTCAGTTCCCCACACCCAATTCCAGCCCCCCCCCCCCAGGCTCCGCCTCCCGCTCTGTCGCGACAGGGCCCGCTCTGGCTGTCGCCTGTCGCGATAGGGGCGGGGCCAGAGGAGGGGGCGGAGCCACCGCCGTGGGGGCGGGCGGGGACTCTGGTGCTGGCCACGCCCTCCCCGGGCCGAGCCTCGCGCCGTGATTGGCGGGAGGCGGGTTCGGGCGCTGGCCACGCCCCCCCCGGGCCGAGCCTCGCGTCGTGATTGGCGGGAGGCGGGCTCGGGCGCTGGCCACGCCCACCCAGGGGTAGCCTCGCGCCGTGATTGGCGGGAGGCCGCGCGCAGTCCGGAAGTGAAGGCGCCGTACGGGCTGGGGGCGAGCGGGGGCTGCGGACGGTGAGTGGGGGGCGCCATGTTGGGGGGGAGGGCGCCCGCCCCGAGCGGGGGGTTTGGGGGGCTCCGGTGGGTCCCGACGGGGCTCGGAAGGGCCGGGGGCGGCCCTTGGGGCGCGGCGGGGGGGGTTACGGGGGTCGCGGGTGGGTCGGGAGGGGCCACGAGGGTCAGGGGGGTGATCTCGGGGTGGAGGCGCTGAGTGGGGGGCGCCATGTTGGGGGGGGGCGGCCGCTCCGAGGGGGGGTTTGGGGGGCTCCGGTGGGCCCTGAGGGGGGTCGGAAGGGTCGGGGGCGACCTTTGGGGTGCGGGGGAAGGTCTGCGGGGTGCTGGGCGGTCTGAGGGTTGGGGGGCGTCCCTCGGGTGGAGCGGGGGCTGCGGGCGCTGAGGGGGGGGCGCCATGTTGGGGGGGGCGAGGGGTTTGGGGTGGTTGGGGGGGCTCGGGGGGTCTCTGGGGGGGTCCTTGGGGTGCGGGGCGGGGTTTGGGGGGGTTTTGGGGTCTCTGGGGGGGGTCCTTGGGGTGCGGGGCAGGGTTTGGGGGGGTTCGGGGGGGTTTGGAGGGGCTGGGAGGGTCCGGGCGGTGGTCCCGGGGGGGGGTGGCGGCCACTTCGGGGGGTCCCGAGGGGGGGAGTTGGAGGGGTTAGGGGGGTCTTTGGGGTGGGGGGTTTAGGGGGGGCTTGGGGGGATCCCTGGGCTGGTTTGGGGGGGGGTCCCTGGGGTGAGGAGGCTGGTCTTGGGGTCCCTGAGTTGGTTTGGGGGTGTCGTGGGAGGTCCTTGGGCTGCTTTTGGGGTCCTTGGGGCTGGTTTTGGGGGTGTCTGAGGGGGGTCCCTGGGCTGGTTTTGGGTCCCTGGACTGGGTTGGGGGTGTCTGAGGGGGGTCCCTGTGCTGGGGAGGCTGGTTTTGGGGTCCCTGGGCTGGTTTTGGGTCCCTGGGCTGGTTTGGGGCTGTCTGAGGGGGGTCCCTGTGCTGGTTTTGGGGTCCCTGGGCTGTTTTAGGGGTGTCAGAGGGGGATCCCTGGGCTGGTTTTGGGTCCCTGGGCTGGTTTGTGGAGTCAGACCCCCCTTTCCCAGGGGCTGCCTTGGAGGTCCCACCCCAGAGACCCCTTCGCCTCCCCCTCCTCCCCTTTGTGTCGGGATATCCCTGGATTTGGGGCTTCCCTGGGATTCCCATCCCCCCCATCTCACCTGTGTCCCCCCCAGTCCCACAGCCCTCCCAAATCCATGGATTCCCTGGGATTCCCTGGAATTATCTGCCCCCCATCTCACCTGTGTCCCCCCCAGTCCCACAGGCCCCCAAATCCATGGATTCCCTGGGGTTCCCATCTCCCCCATCTCACCTGTGTCCCCCCCAAATCCATGGATTCCCTGGGATTCCCATCCCCAATCTCACCTGTGTCCATCCTGCAGCCCCCCCGGATCCATGGATTCCCTGGGATTTCCTGGTGTTCCTTGGGATTCCCTGGGATTCCCTGCCCCCCCAATCTCACCTGTTTTCCCCCCCAATCCCACAGCCCCCCCGGATCCATGGATTCCCTGGGATTCCCTGGGATTCCCATCCCCAATCTCACCTGTGTCCATCCCACAACCCCCCCGGATCCATGGATTCCCTGGGATCCCCTGGAATTCTCTGCCCCCCCAATCTCACCTGTTTTCCCCCCAATCCCGCAGCCCCCCTGGATCCATGGATTCCCTCGGATTCCCTGGGATTCTCTGCCCCCCCAATCTCACCTGTTTTCCCCCCCAATCTCACCTGTTTTCCCCCCCAATCCCACAGCCCCCCCGGATCCATGGATTCCCTGGGATCCCCTGGGATTCTCTGGGATTCTCTGCCCCCGCAGTCTCACCTGTGTTCCCCCAGTCCCACAGCCCTCCCAAATCCATGGATTCCCTGGGATTCCCTGGGATTCCCATCCCCAGTCTCACCTGTGCCCCCCATATCCCACAGCCCCCCTAAATCCATGGATTCCCTGGGATTCCCTGGGATTCCCTGCCCCCCCAATCTCACCTGTTTTCCCCCCAATCCCACAGCCCCCCCGGATCCATGGATTCCCTGGGATCCCCTGGGATTCTCTGGGATTCCCTGCCCCCCCAGTCTCACCTGTGTTCCCCCAGTCCCACAGCCCTCCCAAATCCATGGATTCCCTGGGATCCCCTGGGATTCTCTGCCCCCCCAGTCTCACCTGTTTCCCCCCCAATCTCACCTGTTTTCCCCCCCAATCTCACCTGTTTCCCCCCCAATCCCGCAGCCCCCCCGGATCCATGGATTCCCTGCTCTTCCTCTCCGCCCGCCGGATCGTGGCCCTGCACCCCCTGCCCGCGGTGCCCCCCCACCTGTATCCCGCCCTTTTCCAAGCGGCCTTCCTGGATGGGAGGCTCCAGGTGCTGCAGGACCTGGTGGCCGAGTGGCCCTTCCCGGTGCTCAACTTCCAGCGGATCGTGGGCGTGGGGAGCCGGGAGCTGCTCCGGGATCACTCCTCCAAGCTCTGCATCCAGTCCGTCATCGGCGCCGTCGTCGAGCAGATCCGCCTGGACCTGGAGGAGCCGGGGCGACATTCCAGGTGGGTCAGGAATTCCGGGGTGGGACAGCACCCAATTCCAGGTGGGTCGGGAATTCCAGGGTGGGACAGCACCCAATTCCAGGTGGGTCGGGAATTCTGGGATGCAGCACCCGATTCCAGGTGGGTCGGGAATTCTGGGATAGAACAACCCGATTCCAGGTGGGTTGGGAATTCTGGGATGCAGCAACCCAATTCCAGGTGGGTCGGGAATTCCAGGGTGGGACAGCACCCAATTCCAGGTGGGTCGGGAATTCTGGGGTACAAGAACCCAATTCCAGGTGGGTCGGGAATTCTGGGATAGAACAACCCAATTCCAGGTGGGTCGGGAATTCTGGGATACAACAACCCGATTCCAGGCGGGTCGGGAATTCTGGGGTGGGACAATCCAATTCCAGGTGGGTCGGGAATTCTGGGATACAGCACCCGATTCCAGGTGGGTCGGGAATTCTGGGATACAGCAACCCAGTTCTAGGTGGGTCGGGAATTCCGGGGTGGGACAGCACCCAATTCCAGGTGGGTCGGGAATTCTGGGATAGAACAACCCAATTCCAGGTGGGTCGGGAATTCTGGGATAGAACAACCCAATTCCAGGTGGGTCGGGAATTCTGGGATGCAGCAACCCAATTCCAGGTGGGTTGGGAATTCTGGGATACAGCAACCCAATTCCAGGTGGGTCGGGAATTCTGGGATAGAACAACCCAGTTCTAGGTGGGTCGGGAATTCTGGGATGGGACAGCACCCAATTCCAGGTGGGTCGGGAATTCTGGGATACAGCAACCCAGTTCCAGGCGGGTCGGGAATTCTGGGATACAGCAACCCAGTTCCAGGTGGGTCGGGAATTCTGGGATGCAACAACCCAATTCCAGGTTGGTTGGGAATTCTGGGATGGGACAGCACCCAATTCCAGGTGGGTCGGGAATTCCGGGATACAACAACCCGATTCCTTTCCCACTGGGGCGTTTTCCTGCTTATTTTTCCCAGTTTTCCCACTTTTCCTGGCCCAGCTTGGTGATTGGGAATTCCGGGATAGAACAACCCAATTCCTTCCTCCTTGGGTGTTTTCCTGCTTATTTATTCCTGGGTTTCCCACTTTTTCCAGCCCAACCAGTGCGATTTCAGGCGTTTGGGAATTCTGGGATACAGCAGCCCAATCCTTTCCTTCTTGGGCGTTTTTCCCTGCTCATTCATTCCTGATTTTCCCACTTTTCCCGGCCCAGCTTGGTGATTGGGAATTCCAGGATACAACAACCCCAATTCCTTCCTCCTTGGGCATTTTCCTGCTTATTTATTCCTGGGTTTCCCACTTTTCCTGGCCCAGCCAGTGCGATTCCAGGTGGGTTGGGAATTCCGGGATACAACAACCCAATCCTTTCCCGCTCGGGTGTTTCCCTGCTTGTTCATTCCCGTTTTTCCCACTTTTCCCGGCCCAGCTTGGCTATTGGGAATTGCAGGATACAACCATCTAATCCTTTCCCACTGGGGTATTTTCCTGCTTATTTATTCCTGCTTTTCCCACTTTTCCCAACCTGGCCGCGATTCCAGGTGGGTCGGGAATTCCGGGATACAACAACCCAACTTCTTCCTCCTTGGGCATTTTCCCTGCTCATTTATTCCTGCTTTTCCCACTTTTCCCAGCCCAGCCAGTGCGATTTCAGGTGTTTGGGAATTCTGAGATACAACAACTCAATCCTTCCTCCTTGGGCGTTTTCCTGCTTCTTTATTCCCGGGTTTCCCACTTTTCCTGGCCCAGCTTGGCGATTGGGAATTCCGGGATAGAACAACACCCAATTCCTTCCTCCTTGGGCATTTTCCTGCTTATTTATTCCTGGGTTTCCCACTTTTCCCGGCCCAGCTTGGCGATTGGGAATTCCGGGATACAACAACCCAATTCCAGGCGGGTTGGGAATTCCGGGATACAACAGCCCCAATCCTTTCCTCCTTGGGCGTTTTCCTGCTTCCTTATTCCCAGTTTTCCCACTTTTCCCGGCCCGGCTTGGCGATTGGGAATACAATTGGCGATTCCGGGATACAACCACCCAACTCCTTCCTCCTTGGGCGTTTTTCCTTGCTCCTTCATTCCCTCTTTTCCCTCTTTTCCCCCCTTTTCCAGCCGGTGCCGCCTGCGCGTGCTGGACGTGACGGGCCTGCCGGACGACGCCACGACGGGCCGCGGCCCCGACGGGATGAGCGTGTGGTCGGGCACCGTGGCCCTGGCCAAGGCCTGCGTGGAGGTCTCCAAGCACCACCGGGAGTCCCGGGAGTTCCAGAGGCGCGGGGCCAAGCGCCACAAGGGCCGCTCCGGCGCCGCCACCGCCGCCGCCGCCACCACCGCCACCGCCGCCGCCCCTTCCCCGCGCTCGGCCGGCGTCGACGTCCACGCCGACTTCTTCGTCAACCGCACGTCCTACGGGATCCTGCGGGACGCGCTGCAGACCGGGAACGCCGGCCCGCTGCGCCTGCGCTGCCGCGAGTTCCAGGCCGAGAAGCTGTCGGTGGACGGCATCGTCAGCCTGCTCAAGTCCCTGGACCCCGCCGGCGTGCGCAGGGTGGACCTGCGCTTCCGCAACCTGGGCCTCACCGGGCTCTCCGTGGTGCTGCTCCACCTCTCCCAGTTCCCCGACCTGCGCAGCCTCAAGCTCCAGTACAGCAACGTGGACGTGCGCAGGTCGACGCCGGAGCTGGTGCTGGGCATCCGCTGCCTGGCCAGGGAGCTGGGCAAGCTGCCCAGCCTCAAGGAGCTCAACCTGGGCTCCTCCCGGCTCTCCGGGAACCTCCGGCAGGTCCTGTGGTGAGTGCCCGGCTGTGGGATCCCGGCGCGGGGCGGGAGGGACGGCAGGGGTGGCATTGGGTGGCAGAGGGTGGGTTGGGTGACAAAGGTTGGATTTGGTGGAGGGGCAGAGGGTGGGTTTGGTGGCAAAGGTTGGGTTTGGTGGCCAAGAGGAGTGGCAGAGGTTGGGTTTGGTGAAGTGGCAGAGGTTGGATTTGTTGACCAAGAGGACTGGCAGAGGTTGGGTTTGGTGGAAAAGGTTGGGTTTGGTGGCCAAGAGGTTGGGTTTGGTGGCCAAGAGGAGTGGCAGAGGTTGGGTTTGGTGGCCAAGAGGTTGGGTTTGGTGGCCAAGAGGAGTGGCAGAGGTTGGGTTTGGTGGCCAAGAGGTTGGGTTTGGTGGCCTTGGAGGAGTGGCAAAGATTGGGTTTGGTGGCCAAGAGATTGGGTTTGGTGGCCAAGAGGAGTGGCAGAGGTTGGGTTTGGTGGCCAAGAGGTTGGGTTTGGTGGCCAAGAGGAGTGGCAGAGGTTGGGTTTGGTGGCCAAGAGGTTGGGTTTGGTGGCCTTGGAGGAGTGGCAAAGATTGGGTTTGGTGGCCAAGAGATTGGGTTTGGTGGCCAAGAGGAGTGGCAGAGGTTGGGTTTGGTGGCCAAGAGGTTGGATTTGGTGACCTTGGAGGAGAGGCAGAGGTTGGGTTTGGTGGCAAAGGTTGGGTTTGGTGGCCGAGAGGAGTTGCAGAGGTTGGGTTTGGTGGCCAAGAGATTGGGTTTGATACCCAAGAGGCTGGATTTGGTGGCCAAGAGGAGTGGCAGAGGTTGGGTTTGGTGGCCAAGAGGTTGGGTTTGGTGGCCTTGGAGGAGTGGCAAAGATTGGGTTTGGTGGCCAAGAGATTGGGTTTGGTACCCAAGAGGCTGGATTTGGTGGCCAAGAGGAGTGGCAGAGGTTGGGTTTGGCAGAGGTTGGGTTTGGTGGCCTTGGAGGTCTTTTCCGAGCTCCAGGGGTTTCATTTTCCCGATATTCCGTGGCTCTGTGTTCCCGTGATCCCAGAATTCCCTGATTTCCTGATTCCGTTACCTCATCGTTCCAGGAGCCCGGGACTCAGTGACCCCCATAATTCCATGACCCCCTAATCCCATAATTCCATGAATCCACGATCCCACAATTCCATGATCCCCTAATCCCATCATCCCATGAATCCATGACCCCACATCTCCCCAATTCCATGAATCCATGATCCAACATCTCCCTAACTCCAGGATGCCATGAGCTCATGATTCCACAATTCCATGACCCCGTAACTCCATGACCCCACGATTCCATGACCCCATAAATCCATGATCCCCAAACTCCCAAGATCCCAGAATTCCATGACCCCATAACTCCATGATCCCATGATGGATTCCACAATCTCAAGGCTCCATGATCCCATAACTCCATGACCCCATAACTCCATGACCCCATAACTCCATGATCCCATAACTCCAAGATCCCAGAATTCCATGACCCCATAACTCCATGATCCCATAACTCCAAGATCCCAGAATTCCATGACCCCATGATTCCATGACCCTATAACTCCATGACCCCAGAATTCCATGACCCCATGATTCCATGACCCTATAACTCCATGACCCCATAACTCCATGACCCCAGAATTCCATGATCCCATAACTCCAAGATCCCAGAATTCCATGACCCCACAATTCCATGACGGATTTCACAATCTCAAGGCTCTATGACCCCATACGATTCCATGACCCCGTAACTCCACGATCCCCTAACTCCCAAGATCCCATAATCCCATGATTCCATGACCCTATAACTCCACGATCCCATAATCCCACAATCCCCCAAATTTGCCCTCGGGTCTCTTTTCCCGCCGTTCCTCCAGGAATTCGGGAACCATCCCAAGGTCCCACGGGGTGGATCCCACAGCGGGGTCACGTCTCCTTTTCCCCCTCTCTCTCCCCCCCCAGCGAACTGCAGGCCCCGCTGGAAAGCTCCCGTGATCCCAGAATTCCCTGATTTCCCGATTCGCTTATCTCAGGAGCCCGGGACTCAGTGACCCCCCAATCCCATCATTCCATGAATCCAAGATCCCATAATTCCATGACCCCCTAATCCCATCATTCCATGAATCCACGATCCCACATCTCCCCAACTCCAGGATGCCACGATCTCATGATTCCACAATCCCACAGTTCCATGATCCCTCCATTCCATGACCCCGTAACTCCACAGTCCCATGACGGATTCCACAATCCCAAGGCTCCATGACCCCATAACTCCAAGATCCCAGAATTCCATGCCTCCACGATTCCATGACTCCATAACTCCGTCACCCCATAACTCCATCACCCCATAATTCCATGACCCCATAACTCCATGATCCCCAAACTCCCAGGATCCCATAATCCCATGACCCCATAACTCCATGATCCCCTAACTCCCGTAAGCCCCAGGATGGGGTGGAAAAACCTCGGGACGGGGTGGAATTCGGGAACCATCCCGACATCCCAAAGTCCCACGGGGGGTGGGGGGTGTTTGATCCCTCAGATCCCACAGCGGGGTCACGTCTCCTTTTCCCCCTCTCTCTCTCTCTCTCCCCCCCCCAGCGAACTGCAGGCCCCTCTGGAGAGCCTGGAGCTGGCCTTCTGCTCCCTCCTTCCCGCCGACTTCGCCTTCCTGTCCCAGAGCTTCCACGCGCCCGCCCTGAAGCGCCTGGACCTGAGCGGCCACGACTTCTCGCAGGCCCTGCTGGAGCCCCTCCGGCAGCTCCTGGAGGAGACGTCGGCCTCGCTGCTGCACCTGGACCTCATGGAATGCCGCCTCACGGACTCCCACCTGGACTCGCTGCTGGCCTCGCTGCGCCGCTGCTCCCGCCTGCGCTTCCTCGGACTCTTCGGCAACGCCCTGAGCACGGCGGGGCTGCGGGAGCTGCTCTGGAAGACCGTGGCCTTCCCGGAGCTGCGCCTCGTGGTCTACCCGGTGCCCGTGGATTGCTACAAGCCGGGGCTCCACCAGCGCCGCTCCGGCTCCCGCTGGATCCTGGAGGAGCGCCTGGACCGGGAACGTTTGGGAGCGGCCAGCGCCGAGCTGGCCCGGATGCTGGAGAGCTCCGGCAGGTCCGACGTCGTCTGGACCTACAACCCCTACGGACACGGGGCCCTGGATTACTTCTCCTTGTAGCCTCCCCCCCCCCCGCCCGGCCCGGGAAGAGCCCTCCCTTCCCTTCCCGGGGCCTCGGGATATCCCCTCCCTGCTCCCCCCCGGAATTCCGGGGCGCTGCCGGCGGCTTTTCCCGCCTCCCATTAGGGCGTTCCCGCCTCCAGTTAGGGTGTTCCCACCTCCAGTTAGGGCGTTCCTGCCTCATCCCGGGCTTTTCCTGCTGAGTTTGGGCGGCTTCCGCCTCATCCTGGTGTTTTCCCACCTCATCCTCATGGTTTCCCACCTTATCCTGGTGGGTTTCCCGCCTCATCCTGGTGGTTTCCCACCTGATCCCAGTGGTTTCCCACCTCATCCCGATGATTTCCCACCTCATCCCAGTGTTTTCCCTCCTCATCCCAGTGGTTTCCCACCTTATCCTGGTGGTTTCCCACCTCATCCCGATGATTTCCCTTCTCATCCCAGTGGTTTCCCACCTCATCCTGGTGGTTTTCCACCTCATCCCAGTGTTTTCCCACCTTATCCCAGTGGTTTCCCACCTTATTCTGATGATTTTCCACCTTATCCTGGTGGTTTCCCACCTCCTCCCGGTGGTTTCCCACCTCATCCCAATGATTTCCCACCTCATCCCGGTGGTTTCCCTCCTCATCCCAGTGTTTTCCCGCCTCCTCCCGGTGGTTTCCCACCCCGTGTGGGTGGCTTTGAGCCTCATTCCAGTATTTTTCCCCCCCTCTCCTTGGTGCTATTCCCACCCCTTCCCGGTGTTTTCCCGTCTCATCCCGGTGTCTTTCCACCCCATCGGGCGTTTTCCACCTGATTTGGGATCATTTTCCTCCTCATCCCATTGTTATTCCGCCTCATTCCTCTGCTTTTCCCCTCATCCCACTGATTTTCCCCCTCATCCCATTGATTTTCCCCCTCATCCCATTGATTTTCCCCCTCATCCCAGTGTCCTCCCACCCCATCCCGGTGTTTTCCCATCTCATCCCGGTGTGTTTCCACCTAATTTGGGATTGTTTTCCACCTCATCCCAGTGTCTTCCCGCCCCATCCTGCTGATTTTCCCCCTCATCCCGGTGTCCTCCCGCCCCATCCCGGTGTTTTCCCATCTCATCCCAGTGTTTTTCCGCCTCCTTGGGTGTTTTCCACCCAATCTGGGAGAGTTTTCCGCCTCATCCCATTGTTATTCCACCCCATCCCATTGATTTTCCCCCTCATCCCAGTGTCCTCCCACCCCATCCCGGTGTTTTCCCATCTCATCCCGGTGTGTTTCCACCTAATTTGGGATTGTTTTCCACCTCATCCCATTGATTTTCCCCCTCATCCCAGTGTCTTCCCGCCCCATCCCGCTGATTTTCCCCCTCATCCCGGTGTCCTCCTGCCCCATCCCGGTGTTTTCCCACCCCATCCTGGTGTTTTCCCACCTCGCCCTGGTCCTTCCCAACCCCATCCCGTTGCCCTTCCACCCCATCCCGATGTTTTTCCACCCCATCCTGGGGCTTTTCCACCCCATCCTATTGTCCTTCCACCTCATCCCGATGTTTTTCCACCCCATCCCGTTGCCCTTCCACCTCATCCCCGTGCTTTTCCACCCCATCCTTATGTTTTTCCACCCCATCCCGATGTTTTTCCACCCCATCCCGCTGCCCTTCCACCCCATCCCGATGTTTTTCCACCTCATCCTGGGGCTTTTCCAGCCCATCCCGGTGCTTTTCCAGCCCATCCTGCCCTCCCCTCCCCTCATCCCGACGTTTTCCTGCCCGTTCCCGCCTCACCCGAGTCTTTTCCTGCCCCATCCCAACCTTTCCCAAGGAACTCGAGTCGCCCCTCCCCGCCCGAGAATTCCGGGATGGATCCGGTGGCCCCGGAAAAAAAACCCCCCCGGAACTGCTCCCGATGGACACGGGGCCGGGCGGGAATTAATTAACGGGCTGTTAATTAACGAGCGAGCGACCGATGATTGATGGACAGCACGGGATGGGATGGGATGGGATGGGATGGGATGGGATGGGATGGGATGGGATAGGAAGGGAAGGGACGGGATGGGATGGGATGGGATGGGATGGGGATATTCGGGATCGTTCCCGATGGAATCGCAACGGTCGGAAAAAGAAAATAAAGGAATTGCGGAAAACGTGGCGGGAAAAGGAAAAAAGGGGGGGAAAAATAAGGTGGGAAAGGGACGGGAGGGAAAACGTTCGGGAAGGAGGGAAAAGCCCCTGGAATGGGGGAGGGGGAGGGAGAGACAGACCCCCAGACTCCCTATGGAGCCCCCGATCCCCTATGGAACCCCCAGACCCCCCTATGGAACCCACAGCCCCTATAGACACCCCTACAGCCCCTATAGACACCCCTATGGAACCCACAGCCCCTATAGACACCCTATGGAACCCACAGCCCCTATAGACACCCCCACAACCCCTATAGACACCCCTATGGAACCCACAGCCCCTATAGACACCCCTATGGAACCCACAGCCCCTATAGACACCCCCACAACCCCTATAGACACCCTATGGAACCCACAGCCACTATGGACACCCCTATGGAACCCACAGCCCCTATAGACCCCCTATGGAACCCAGAGCCCCTATAGACACCCCCACAGCCCCTATAGACACCCTATAGAACCCACAGCCCCTATAGACACCCCTATGGAACCCACAGCCCCTATAGACACCCCTATGGAACCCACAGTCCCTATAGACACCCCTATGGAACCCACAGCCCCTATAGACCCCCCTATGGAACCCACAGCCCCTATAGACACCCTATGGAACCCACAGCCCCTATAGACACCCCTATGGAACCCACAGCCCCTATAGACACCCCCACAGCCCCTATAGACACCCTATGGAACCCACAGCCCCTATAGACACCCCCACAGCCCCTATAGACACCCTATGGAACCCACAGCCCCTATAGACACCCCCACAGCCCCTATAGACACCCTATGGAACCCACAGCCCCTATAGACACCCCTATGGAACCCACAGCCCCTATAGACCCCCTGTGTGTCTATAGGAGGAGGCCAAGAGGCCCAAGCGGACGACGTCGCCGGGCTGGGCAGTGAACCGGACCCCTCGGACCCCCCGGAACACGTGGAGGCAGCGGGGGTGGGTCTGGGCATCCCGCAGGTCCTCCAGGGCCTCGGTCAGCAGGAAATGCAGCACCTTGAAGGGAAATCTGTCCAGATATTCCTGGCGGGAGTGCCCGGCCAGGGGCACAGCCCTGTTGAACTCCCTGTACAAATCTGTCTCCAACGTGTATGCCAGGAGGGCAATGGCCTCTTCCTTCCAACGCAGAGACCCCAGGGATGGGTGGCTGTGCCATTTGACGGTGGCATCATCCCAGGCCTTGGAGTAATTGCTGTTGGGGCCAAGCTCGGAGCGGTTGAGCGCCAGCAGCTCCTCCACCATTTCGTCGCTGCAGTCCTGGTACTGGTCATCGAAGGCGTTGGGGGCCACGTCCAGTGCCATCTCCTTGATGCCAGTGGCCGAGGTCACGGCCAGCAGCACCAGCAGCAGGAGCTCCATGGTGGGCAGACACTCCGCAGGGACCCCCAGACACTGTGAGGACGCAGGCGGGGCCGCGGCCGCTTCCTCTGGGAGGGACTGGGGAGGTGGGGAGGGGGAGCGGGGTCAGCCCGGGCAGAGGGGGACACCCCCGGCCGCACCCCCGGCCAGGAGCCCCCCGGCCACAGCCCAGCACTGCCCCGACCCCCACCCTGGTCCCACGGGCCGTCGCCCCCCGTGCCCAGCACCCCGGCCCCGGCCCCCGCAGCCCCACGGCGTCACCCCGGGACCCCGGCCCCAAGTGTTACCTGTGCCCTGCGCTGGCTGTGGGGTCTGGGTGCTGCTCCCGGCCCCCACTGAGCTCCTGCAGAGGGGACACGGGGCTGCTCCGGCTTTTTATAGCCGGGATGGTTGGGCCTGGCTCCAGACCCTCCTTCCTGCTCCCAGGTAATTTTACTGTCCCCCCACAGGCCCTGGAGCAGCCGCTGCCCCCTCTGAGTCCAGGGATGGGCAGGAACCCCCCAGCGAATCCCCTCTTGCTCCTGTCTGTGTCTGGTAGGTTGGGCTAACTCGGCAGAAGAAAAAGTAAAAACGAAAGTTGCACAAGCAAAACAAACCCCCTGATTTTATTTTCTACTTCCCATCCACAGGCAATGTCCGGCAGGGCAGAGCAGAGGGGCAGAATCCTCCCCTCCCCTGCTGCCCACGCTGGGGGATCAGCCCAGTACACGGGGGGGTCTGGGATGGGGCATGTCCGGCCTCCTGCCCAGCAGCACCCCCAGGTCCTTCTCCCAGGGCTGCTCCATCTGTTCACCCCCAGCCTGGATGGATCCCGGGCGTTGCCCCGACCCTTGTGCAGCACCAGCACTTGGCCTCGTTAAACCTCAGGAGATCCCCGGGGCCACTTCTCGGGCTTGTCCGGGTGCCTCTGGGTGGCCCCGTCCTTCAGGTGTGTCACCTGCACCCTCAGCTCGGTGGCACCTGCAGAGCTGCTGGGAGTGCCCTCGACCCCTTTGCCTGTGTCATCAGTGAGGACATTAAATCACACTGGTCCCAGTACGGACCCCTGAGGGGCACCACTGGCCACTGATGTCCATCGGGACTCGGAGCCCTCTGGGTGGGATCATCCAACCAATTCCTGAGCCACCCAACAGTCCCTGTCCCTGTGGATCCATCACTGTAGTTTGGAGGGAAGGCTGTTGTGGGCACCGTGGCAAAGGTTTTACACAAGTGCTGATCGATGGCACCCGGGGCCCTTCCCCGCCCCCTGATGGGAGTCACCCCAGCCAAGAAGGGCCTGAATTGGGACCCCTGACCCCCTGCCCCTGCCCCCCCCAGGCCACAGTGGCCAAAGGGACCCCCCACATCTCGGGGGGCTCCTCCTGGCAATGCTGCCCCTGGCAGTGGCCACCGGCACCCCCTGAGCCACGAGGACCCTGCTGTCACCTCTGCCACCGTGCCCGGCCAGGAAGAGGGCTCAGGAACGGAGCCACCGGTGTCCCCAGGACGGGCCGGGGGGCACGGGGACCCCCCGCTGCAGGGGGACACTGGACAAGCCCAGGGGAGCCCCCCTGAGCCATGGCTGGGGGGTTGGGGTGCAGCTGAGTGGGGGCACGGGGGGGATTGGCTTCTCTTGGGGGCGTTTTCCTCCCTTCCAATGTGTCCCGTTCTGGCTCCTTAAACCCAGCCCAGCTGAACTGGAAAGATCTCTCTGGTCCCTCGGTGCCAGCCTGGCCTCGACACCCCCTGTGAGGGAACAAACCTCCCCCCAGGAGGGGACAAACCTCCCTCCAGGAGGGAACAAACCTCCCCCCGGGGGCTCCTGCCCAGGCTGGGGCTGCCCCATCTTCGGGGGGTCTCCTCCCACCAGAAGGTCCAGGGACAGGGAGACTCTTTGGGAAGGCTGGGCAGCTGCAGCCCGGGGGCTCCTCCTGGGAGGTTTGGATGTTCCTGTGTTTATATCTTCATATATGTCCATGTGTTTGTATGCTCCTGTGTTTGTATGTTCCTGTGTTTGTATGTTCATGTGTTTGTATGTCCATGTGTTCATATGTTCATGTGTTTGTATGCCCATGTGTTTGTATGTCCATGTGTTTGTATGTCCCTGTGTTCATATGTTCATGTGTTATATGTTCATGTGTTTATATGTTCCTGTGTTTCCATATTCATGTGTTTCTATGTTTCTGTGTTTAGATATTCCTGTGTTTATATGTTCATGTGTTATATGTTCATGTGTTATATGATGTCTATGTGTTTCTATGTTCCTGTGTTTCTATGTCCCTGTGTTTATATCTTCATGTATGTCCACATGTTTATATGTTCCTGTGTTTGTATGTTCATGTGTTTCTATGTCCATGTGTTTGTATGTCCATGTGTTTCTATGCTCATGTGTTTTATAAGTTCCTGTGTTTATATGTTCATGTGTTCATATATTCATGTGTTATATGCTCCTGTGTTTATATGTTCATGTGTTCATATATTCATGTGTTATATGCTCCTGTGTTTATATGTTCATGTGTTATATGTTCATGTGCTATATGTTCATGTGTTATATGATGTTCATGTGTTTCTATGTCCCTGTGTTTCTATGTTCCTGTGTTATATATCCCTGTGTTTATGTCTCTGTGTTTCTATGTTCATGTGTTTATATGTTCCTCTGTTCACATGTCCCTGTGTTCATATGTCCCTGTGTTTATATGTTCATGTGTTATATGTCCATGTGTTTCTATGTCCATGTGTTTATATATTCCTCTGTTCACATGTCCCTGTGTTTGTATGTCCATGTGTTTCTATGTTCCTGTGTTCATATGTTCATGTGTTCATATGTTCCTCTGTTCACATGTCCCTGTGTTTGTATGTTCCTGTGTTCACATGTCCCTGTGTTATATGTTCATATGTTTGTATGCTCACACCCCGTGGGTCTGTTGAAGGTGCAGTTCCCTCCCTTCCAGGGGGTCACAACTCGTTGTGTCCCCCCCTGGAATCACCAAATCCGTTCCTTCCCCCCCAGGGCCGCCCTCCCCAGTGGGACGTGGCTGGGGGGAGTTCCCAGCCTGGCACAGCCCGGCACAGCAACTGAGGGGTTAAAGGGGTTAAAGGGGTTAAAGGTCCCCAGTTGTCGCTGGGGGGGAGTTCCCAGCCTGGCACATCCCAGTAGGGGCCTCCCTATTCCTGGAGCTCTCTCCCTATTCCCGGAGCTCTCTCCCTATTCCTGGGGCTCCCTCCCTGTTCCTGGGGCTCTCTCCCTGTTCCCGGGGCTCTCTCCCTGTTCCCGGGGCTCTCTCCCTGTTCCCGGGGCTCTCTCCCTATTCCCGGGGCTCTCTCCCGGTTCCCGGGGCTCCCTCCCTATTCCCGGGACTCCCTCCCTGTTCCTGGGGTTCTGTCCCGGTTCCCGGGACTCTCTCCCTGTTCCCGGGGCTCTCTCCCTGTTCCCGGGGCTCTCTCCCTATTCCCGGGGCTCTCTCCTTGTTCCCGGGGCTCCCTCCCTGTTCCCGAAGCTCCCTCCCTATTCCCGGGGCTCCCTCCCTATTCCCGGGGCTCCCTCCCTATTCCCGGAGCTCTCTCCCTGTTCCCGGGACTCTCTCCCTATTCCCGGGGCTCCCTCCCTATTCCCGGAGCTCTCTCCCTGTTCCCGGGGCTCCCTCCCTATTCCCGGGGCTCCCTCCCTATTCCCGGGGCTCCCTCCCCGCGGGTTTTTCCCCCCCGGTCGCTCCCGGATTTTTTCCGCGCGGTTCCAGCGCTCGCTCCCGGCAAAGCCCCGGGCCCGGGCGGGCTCCGAGAGCACGGGGGGACTCCCCCCAAACCAACCCCCTCCGAGCCCCGGCGGGAACTGCCCCAGCGTGAGGGGAGCGTGAGGGGAGCGCGGGGGGCGAGGGGGGACCCGGGGAGGTGATAATTCCAATTCCGAACATGAGGGAGACGAGGGGGGACTCGGGGAGGCGATAATTCCCATTCCGAGCCCGAGGGAGGCGAGGGGGGACTCGGGGAGGTGATAATTCCAATTCCGAACATGAGGGAGGCGAGGGGGGACCCGGGGAGGCGATAATTCCAATTCCGAGCCCGAGGGAGGCGAGGGGGGACCCGGGGAGGTGATAATTCCAATTCCGAGCCTGAGGGAGGCGAGGGGGGACCCGGGGAGGTGGTAATTCCAATTCTGAGCCCGAGGGAGGCGAGGGGGGACCCGGGGAGGTGATAATTCCAATTCTGAGCCCGAGGGAGGCGAGGGGGGACCCGGGGAGGTGGTAATTCCAATTCCGAGCCCGAGGGAGGCGAGGCCGCGGGGGAGATCCCGGATAAACTCGGGGGAGATCCCGGATAAACCCGCTCAGGAGTCCCAAATAATTCCGGACCTGTCCCACCCCCCGCCTGGATGGCACCAAATTCCAGCCCCGGACAGCAGCGGCCTCGGGCTCCAGGGAGAGGATGCGGGAGGGACAAACCGGGGGCCAGGACGCGAGGAAGAGGATGGACGACCCTCCTCGATGCCGGGGGGGGGGGAACTGCAGGGGAAAACAGCCACAAAGGGGGGTTTTCCCAGGAAAGTTGCTGTTCCAGCCCCCAGAGGACACCTCTCCCGGCAGAACGGGAGCGCTGCCCCCGCTCCCGACTCCAAGGAGGGAAGTTCCAGCCCCTTTTCCCCAGGATGCTGGGGGGGAACCCCGTGGTCAGAGAGGTGACCCGGGACAGGGGGGGTGTCCCCACCCGCGGGGGGACGGAACGAGGGGGTCCTGGAGGTCCCTCCAAGCCCAGACCGCCCTGGGATCCCAGGAAAACGGACAATAAAGTGACAACAGAGGGTAAACTGATGCTAAATCAGAGAATAAAGTGATAAAGCAGAGGACAAAGGGGAGCCAAGAGATCCCAAACCATGGGGGGATCCCAAACCAGGGGGGGTGTCCCAAACCAGGGGGGGATCCCAAACCATGGGGGGGTCCCAAACCATGGGGGGATCCCAAACCAGGGGGGGGATCCCAAACCATGGGGGGATCCCAAACCATGGGGGGTGGTCCCAAACCATGGGGGGGGTCCCAAACCATGGGGGGGATCCCAAACCATGGGGGGGTCCCAAACCATGGGGGGGATCCCAAACCATGGGGGGATCCCAAACCAGGGGGGGGGGTCCCAAACCAGGGGGGGTCCCAACCCCAGCTGCCCCTGGGTGACAGCGACCCCCTCCCGGGGATAACGGGGACACCCCCGAGGGAATCCCCGGGAACTGGGGGTGGATCCCAGAAATCCCTCACTGGCAGGACACTCCAATGTGGAATTCCGAGTTCCCGGGGCTCTGGGAGGGGGGGGGAGTTGGGGGAACCCCCTGAGGGTGGCTGGGGGGACACAAACCCAACCCCAAAAACCAGGAGAGCCTCCAGTGGGAACAGTGGGATGCCCACGGCACCGGGGGCTCTGTCTGGCCCTGTCCCACTCCTGGGGGTCTCGAGTGGTTTGGGGGGGTCAGTGGCCCCTGCCCCACTCCTGGGGGGCTTGAGGGGTTTGGGGGGGGGGGTCAGTGGCCCCTGCCCCACTCCTGGGGGTCTCGAGTGGTTTGGGGGGGTCAGTGGCCCCTGCCCCACTCCTGGGGGGCTGCAGGAGTTTGGGGGGGCTCAGGGGCCCCTGCCCCACTCCTGGGGGGCTCGAGGGCTTTGGGGGGGGTCAGTGGCCCCTGCCCCACTCCTGGGGGGCTTGAGGGGTTTGGGGGGGGGGGTCAGTGGCCCCTGCCCCACTCCTGGGGGTCTCGAGTGGTTTGGGGGGGTCAGTGGCCCCTGCCCCACTCCTGGGGGGCTGCAGGAGTTTGGGGGGGCTCAGGGGCCCCTGCCCCACTCCTGGGGGGCTCGAGGGCTTTGGGGGGGGTCAGTGGCCCCTGCCCCACTCCTGGGGGGCTTGAGGGGTTTGGGGGGGGGGGTCAGTGGCCCCTGCCCCACTCCTGGGGGTCTCGAGTGGTTTGGGGGGGTCAGTGGCCCCTGCCCCACTCCTGGGGGGCTGCAGGAGTTTGGGGGGGCTCAGGGGCCCCTGCCCCACTCCTGGGGGTCTCGAGTGGTTTGGGGGGGTCAGTGGCCCCTGCCCCACTCCTGGGGGGCTGCAGGAGTTTGGGGGGGCTCAGGGGCCCCTGCCCCACTCCTGGGGGGCTCGAGGGCTTTGGGGGGGGTCAGTGGCCCCTGCCCCACTCCTGGGGGGCTTGAGGGGTTTGGGGGGGGCTCAGGGGCCCCCTTGCTGTGCGTGGGCAGTTGGACCCCTGATCTGGAGCGGGGACATGGCCGGAATCAGAGCCTGGAATGCAGAGCCTGGAGCAGGCAGGGGGGGCTGGGGGGACCCCCCAAACCAGAGCTGGTTCCCTTTGCGGTGGGGGTGGGACCCCCTCCTGCTCCAGAGCCCCCTCGGGGGTGCAGGTGGGACCCCCCCCCCCTGCTCTGAACCCCCTCAGGATGGGGTCGGACCCCCCCCACTCCAGAGCCTGATTCCCATGGGAAGGGCAGGTGGGACCCTCCCATTCCAGAGCAGTGCCAGATCCCAGATCACCTGTCCCAGGATCACCTGTCCCAGGGTCACCTGTCCCAGGGTCACCTGTCCCAGGATCACCTGTCCCAGATCACCTGTCCCAGGATCACCTGTCCCACATCACCTGTCCCACATCACCTGTCCCAGCTCACCTGTCCCACATCACCTGTCCCACATCACCTGTCCCAAGGTCACCTGTCCCAGGGTCACCTGTCCCACATCACCTGTCCCAGGGTCACCTGTCCCACATCACCTGTCCCAGGATCACCTGTCTCAGATCTCCTGTCCCAGATCACCTGTCCCAGGATCACCTGTCCCAGGGTCACCTGTCCCAGGGTCACCTGTCCCACATCACCTGTCCCAGGATCACCTGTCTCAGATCTCCTGTCCCAGATCACCTGTCCCAGGATCACCTGTCCCAGGGTCACCTGTCCCAGGACACCTGTCCCACATCACCTGTCCCAGCTCACCTGTCCCAGCCCAACCCCCCAAAATCAGAGCCTGGAGCGGGAGGAGAGCGAAGCCGAACTCTTGAAACACACGGACTCGGGGGGGGGGGGTGGGTTTGGGGGGCAGTTTTTGGGGGGCCGGAGGGTCCCCCCGGCAGTGCCGGTGCCAGGACGGACGGGGGGGTCAGGAGGTTGGAGAAGGGGGATTTGGGGGGTCAGTGCAGCCGAGGAGCCATAAAGTGCAGCAAAGCTTCCCGGAGCTCGGGGGGGCCGGGGGGGCCCGGCTCGGGCGGCTCCGGGTGCCCGGGGGGGCTCCAGTGTCCGGGGGGGCCGGGACACAGCGGGATGGGGACAGGGCACAGTCCGGGGGACACGGCAGTGTGGGATGGGGGGGCTGGGACACAGCGGGATGGGGACAGGGCACAGTCCGGGGGACACGGCAGTGTGGGATGGGGGGGCTGGGACACACCGGGATGGGGACAGGGCACAGTCCGGGGGACACGGCACTGTGGGACGGGACGGGGGGGCTGGAGCCCAGCCCGGATCCATTCCCGCTTTGGGGTCGGTCCCGCTCCTTTTCCGGGTCTGTTCCTCGGCTTTAGGGCCGATCCCGGCCCCGTTCCCGGTCCTGGTCCTGCTTTGGGGCCGCTCCCATCCCCTGCCCTGTTCCCAGTCCTGTTCCTGCTTTGGGGTCGGGTCTGTCCTCAGTTCCATTCCCAGTTCGTGGCTGGTTTCAGGGCCGGTTCCGGCGCTGGTTTGGTTCCCAGTCCAGGTGCTGGTTCAGTTCCCAGTCCCAGTGCTGGTTCCATTCCCAGTCCCAGTGCTGGTTCCATTCCCAGTCCCGGTGCTGGTTCCATTCCCAGTCCCGGTGCTGGTTCTGTTCCCAGTCCCGGTTCCATTTCCAGTCCAGGTGCTGGTTCCGTTCCCAATCCTGGTGCTGGTTCCGTTCCCAGTCCCAGTGCTGGTTCCATTCCCAGTCCTGGTTCCATTCCCAGTCCCGGTGCTGGTTCCATTCCCGGTTCCCATCCCGGTCCCGGTTCTGATGCTGGTTTGGTTCCCAGTCCATGCTCAGTCCTGTTACTGGTTCCATTCCCAGTCCTGTTACTGGTTCCATTCCCAGTTCCCATCTCGGTCCCACTCCCGGTTCTGATGCTGGTTTGGTTCCCAGTCCATTCCCAGTCCTGTTACTGGTTCCATTCCCAGTCCTGTTACTGGTTCATTCCCAGTCTGTTCCTGGTGCCACTGTGTGGCCTCAGATGGGGCTGGGATCTCCCTCACATGCACATCACCTGCAGCCTGCAAGGAGGGCAGCGGGGTCACGGGGTCACCTGACCCCCGGGGGACCCCCCTGTGACCTCACTCCTGTCCCCACACCCCCCTGTGACCCCCCCTGTGACCCCCCTGCCCCCACACCCACCTGTGACCCCCCTGTGACCTCACCCCTGGCCCCACACCCACCTGTGACCCCCTGGCCCCACACCCACCTGTGACCCCCTGTCCCCACACCCAGCTGTGCCCACACTCACCTGTGACCCTCCTGTGACCCCTCCCAGCCCCACACCCCCCTGTGACCCCCCTGTGACCCCCCGTGACCCCTCCCAGCCCCACACCCCCCTGTGACCCCCCCGTGACCCCTCCCAGCCCCACACCCACCTGTGACCCCCCCTGTGACCCCCCCGTGACCTCTCCCAGCCCCACACCCACCTGTGACCCCCCTGTGACCTCACCCCTGGCCCCACACCCACCTGTGACCCCCTGTCCCCACACCCACCTGTGACCCCCTGTCCCCACACCCAGCTGTGCCCACACTCACCTGTGACCCTCCTGTGACCCCTCCCAGCCCCACACCCACCTGTGACCCCCCTGTGACCCCCCGTGACCCCTCCCAGCCCCACACCCCCCTGTGACCCCCCCGTGACCCCTCCCAGCCCCACACCCACCTGTGACCCCCCCTGTGACCCCCCCGTGACCTCTCCCAGCCCCACACCCACCTGTGACACCCCTGTGACCCCTCCCAGCCCCACACTCCCCCGTGACCCCCCATGACCCCTCCCAGCCCCACACCCCCCTGTGACCCCCCTGTGACCCCTCCCAGCCCCACACCCCCCTGTGACCCCCCTGTGACCCCTCCCAGCCCCACACTCCCCCGTGACCCCCCGTGACCCCCCCATGACCCCCCTGTGACCCCCCCTTGACCCCTCCCAGCCCCACACCCTCCCGTGACCCCCCTGACCCCCCCCAGCCCCACCCCCACCTGTCCCCCTCGATGCCCCCTCCCTCGGGGTCTCCGCTGTCGCCCGTCCCGGTGTCCCCCTCTCCCAGGTCCATGTCCAGCTCGGCCCCGGTGTCCGGCCGGGTGTAGGCGTAACCGCTGCGGGGACAGGACAGCGGGGTCAGCGCCCGGCAGGAATTCCAGGGGAATCCCTGGGGAATCCCAGGGAACAAGGACAGCGGGGGTCAGCTCCAGGCTGGAATTCCAGGGGAATCCCTGGGGAATCCCAGGGAACAAGGACAGCGGGGGTCAGCTCCAGGCTGGAATTCCAGGGGAATCCCTGGGGAATCCCAGGGAACAAGGACAGCGGGGGTCAGCTCCCGGCAGGAATTCCAGAGGAATCCCGGGGAACAAGGACAGCGGGGGTCAGTTCCCGGCAGGAATTCCAGGGGAATCCCAGGGAACAAGGACAGCGGGGGTCAGCTCCCGGCCGGAATTCCGGGGGGGAATCCCTGGGGAATCCCAGGGAACAAGGACAGCGGGGGTCAGCTCCCGGTCGGAATTCCAGGGGAATCCCAGGGAACAAGGACAGCAGGGGTCAGCTCCCGGCAGGAATTCCGGGAGGAATCCCTGAGGGGGAATCCCTGGGGAAGGCCAGGGAACAAGGACAGTGGGGGTCAGCTCCCGGCAGGAATTCCAGGAGAATCCCAGGGGAATCCCGGGGAACAAGGACAGCGGGGGTCAGCTCCCGGCAGGAATTCTGGGGGGAATCCCAGGGAACAAGGACAGCGGGGGTCAGCTCCTGGCCGGAATTCCAGGGGAATCCCAGGGAACAAGGACAGCGGGGGTCAGCTCCCGGCAGGAATTTGGGGGGGAATCCCTGGGGAATCCCAGGGAACAAGGACAGCGGGGGTCAGCTCCTGGCAGGAATTCCAGGGGAATCCCTGGGGAATCCCAGGGAACAAGGACAGCGGGGGTCAGCTCCCGGCCGGGGAACAAGGACAGCGGGGCCTCAGTTCCCGGCCGGAATTCCGGGGGGAATCCCTGGGGGGGAATCCGTGGGGAAGGACAGGGAACAAGAACAGCAGAGCCTCAGCTCCCAGTTGGAATTCCGGGGGGAATCCCCGGGGAACAAGGACAGCGGGGCCTCAGCTCCTGGCAGGGGAACAAGGACAGCAAGGGCTCAGCTCCCGGCTGGAATTCTGGGGGGGAATCCTGGGGAACAAGGACAGCAGGACCTCAGCTCCCGGCAGGAATTCCAGGGAGGAATCCCCAGGTGGGGAAGGCCGTGGGGCCTCACCTGATGGAGCGGCAGGTGAAGAAGACGATCCTCTTGAGCCTCTTGTTGTAGAAGAAGTAGTTGAAGGACCAGAGGCTCCCGTCCTCCCCGAAGGGATCCGAGTCCAGGTCCGGGTTGTAGCTGCGGGGGGAAGGGGGGAACGCCGGGAATGGGGGGCACGGAGGGCACGGATGGGCCGGGAAAAAGGGGGAACGGGGGAAGTCCGGAGAGAGCCTCGGCAGCCACCCCAAATCCCAAAAACCCAGCTGGAGCGGGAGCAGGGGGGGTCACAAACCCCCAACCACGGGGGGCTGGATTCCAAAGGGTGGGAAAAGCAGAGGGCTGGAGAGAATTCCAGGAGGTGGGAATTTCAAGGGGGCAGGAATTCCCAGGCAGGGGGAACTCCGGGGGGTGGGAACTCCAGGGGGGTGGCAAGGGACGTTCCCCTCCAGGGCAGCTCCGGTGAGGACACACCAGCCCCACACCGGTCCCAGACCCCAAACGCCCTTCTCCCGTGGGATAGCCCCTCTCCTGTGGGATAACCCCTCTCCAGTAGCATAGCTCCTCTTCCATGGGATAGCTCCTCTCCCATGGGATAGCCCCTCTCCTATGGGATAGGCCTTTTCCCGTGGGATAGACCCTCTCCCATGGGATAACCCCTGTCCCGTGGGAAGGGTCGGTACCTGCAGATGTCACACTCGGACAGACAGATGTACAGGAAGGGTCGGTACCTGTAGATGTCACACTCGGACAGACAGATCTCCTCGTCCACCGCGTCCCAGAGCAGCGGCTTCAGCGCCTTGAAATCCTCCCGCACGGCAGAGAACAGGCTGCAGTTCACGGAATTCATCACCTGGGAATGGGAATGGGAATGGGAACAGGGAACGAGAACAGGCTGCAGTTCACGGAGTTCATCACCTGGGAATGGGAATTACAGTGGGAATGGGAACGGGAATGGGAACAGGGAACGAGAACAGGCTGCAGTTCACAGAGTTCATCACCTGGGAATGGGAATTACAGTGGGAATGGGAACGGGAATGGGAACAGGGAACGAGAACAGGCTGCAGTTCACAGAGTTCATCACCTGGGAATGGGAATTACAGTGGGAATGGGAACAGGGAACGAGAACAGGCTGCAGTTCACCGAGTTCATCACCTGGGAATGGGAATGGGAACGGGAATTACACCGGGAATGGGAACAGGGAACGAGAACAGGCTGCAGTTCACGGAGTTCATCACCTGGGAATGGGAATTACAGTGGGAATGGGAACGGGAATGGGAACAGGGAACGAGAACAGGCTGCAGTTCACCGAGTTCATCACCTGGGAATGGGAATGGGAACGGGAATTACACCGGGAATGGGAACAGGGAACGAGAACAGGCTGCAGTTCACCGAGTTCATCACCTGGGAATGGGAATTACAGTGGGAATGGGAACGGGAATGGGAACAGGGAACGAGAACAGGCTGCAGTTCACGGAGTTCATCACCTGGGAATGGGAATGGGAACGGGAATTACAGCGGGAATGGGAACAGGGAACGAGAACAGGCTGCAGTTCACCGAGTTCATCACCTGGGAACGGGAATTACAGTGGGAATGGGAACGAGAATGGGAACAGGGAACGAGAACAGGCTGCAGTTCACCGAGTTCATCACCTGGGAATGGGAACGGGAATGGGAACGAGAATGGGAACAGGGAACGAGAACAGGCTGCAGTTCACGGAGTTCATCACCTGGGAATGGGAATGGGAACGGGAATTACAGCAGGAATGGGAATGGGAACGAGAACAGGCTGCAGTTCACAGAGTTCATCACCTGGGAATGGGAATGGGAACGGGAATTACAGGGGGAATGGGAATGGGAACGAGAACAGGCTGCAGTTCACGGAGTTCATCACCTGGGAATGGGAATGGGAATGGGAATTACAGGGGGAATGGGAATGGGAATGGGAACGAGAACAGGCTGCAGTTCACGAAATTCACCACCTGGGAATGGGAATGGGAATTACACCCGGAATGGGAACAAGAACAGGCTGCAGTTCACGGAATTCATCACCTGGGAATGGGAATTACAGTGGGAATGGGAACGGGAATGGGAACAGGGAACGAGAACAGGCTGCAGTTCACCGAGTTCATCACCTGGGAATGGGAATTACAGTGGGAATGGGAATGGGAACGAGAACAGGCTGCAGTTCACGGAGTTCATCACCTGGGAATGGGAACGGGAATGGGAACGAGAATGGGAACAGGGAACGAGAACAGGCTGCAGTTCACGGAATTCATCACCTGGGAACGGGAATTACAGTGGGAATGGGAACGGGAATTACAGCAGGAATGGGAATGGGAACGAGAACAGGCTGCAGTTCACGGAGTTCATCACCTGGGAACGGGAATGGGAACGGGAATTACAGCGGGAATGGGAACAGGGAACGAGAACAGGCTGCAGTTCACGGAATTCATCACCTGGGAATGGGAATAGGAATGGGAATTACAGGGGGAATGGGAATGGGAATGGGAACGAGAACAGGCTGCACTTCACGGAGTTCACCACCTTGGAACGGGAATGGGAATGGGAATTACAGCAGGAATGGGAACAAGAACAGGCTGCAGTTCACCAAGTTCACCACCTGGGAATGGGAATGGGAATGGGAATGGGAACAGGTTGCAGTTCACAGAGTTCACCACCTGGGAATGGGAATTACAGCGGGAATGGGAATGGGAATGGGAACGGGAACAGGGAAAGGGAACGAGAAGAGGCTGCAGTTCACAGAGTTCAGCACCTGGGAATGGGAATTACAGCAGGAATGGGAATGGGAACGAGAACAAGGAATGGGAACGAGAAGAGGCTGCAGTTCACAGAGTTCAGCACCTGGGGGCGGCAGCGGGAATTACAGAGGGAATGGGAACGGGAATCAGCACGGGAATGGGGAATGGGAACAGGGAATGGGAATGGGAACGGGAATTACAGCGGGAATGGGAATGGGAACAGGGAATGGAAATGGGGAATGGGAATCACCGCGGGAATGGGAACGGGAATCATCGTGGGAATGGGGAATAGGAACGTGAATCACCATGGGAACAGGGAATGGGATGTGAGCCATCACAGGAACAGGGAATGGGAATGGGAACCACCGCTGGAACAGGAAACAGGAATGTGAGCCACCATGGGAACACGGAACGGGAACGGGAGCCACCATGGGAAGAGATTCCCCAGAGGAGCTGTGGCTGCTCCAGCCCTGGAAGTGTCCAAGGCCAGGTTGGAGCACTCTGGGATAGTGATCCCAGGGGAGGATCCCATGATCCCAGGGGGTGATCCCACAATCCCAGGGGAGGATCCCACAATCCCGGGGGTTGATCCCACGATCCCAAGGGGTGATTCCATGATCCCAGGGGAGGATCCCACGATCCCAGGGAATGATCTTGCGATCCCAGGGGAGGATCCCATAATCCTAGGGGATGATCCCACGATCCCAGAGGAGAATACCATGATCCCAAGGGATGATCCCATGATCCCAGGGGAGGGTCCCATAATCCCAGAGAAGGATCTCACGATCCCAGGGGAGGACCCCGTGATCCCAAGGGATGATCCCACAATCCTAGGGGATGATCCCACGATCCCAGAGGAGAATCCCATGATCCCAAGGGATGATCCCATGATCCCAAGGGATGATCCCACAATCCCAGGGGAGGATCCCATTATCCCGGGGAGGATCCCATGATCCCAAGGGATGATCCCATGATCCCGGGGGAGGATCCCACAATCCCAAGGGATGCTCCCACCATCCCAGGGATGATCCCACAATCCCAGGGGATGATCCCACAATCCTAAGGGAGGATCCCATAATCCTAGGGGATGATCCCACAATCCCAAGGGATGCTCCCATGATCCCAGCGGATGATCCCACAAACCCAGGGGCTGATCCCACAATCCCAGGGGAGGATCCCACCATCCCGGGGAGGATCCCACGATCCCAGGGATGATCCCACCATCCCAAGGGGTGATCCCACGATCCCAGGGGCTGCTCCCCCGATCCCAGGGGATGATCCCACGATCCCAAAGGATGCTCCCACCATCCCAAGGCATGCTCCCACCATCCCAAGGGCTGCTCCCCCGATCCCAGGGGATGATCCCACGATCCCAGGGGATGCTCCCACCATCCCAAGGCATGCTCCCACCATCCCAGGGGATGCTCCCCCGATCCCGGGGGCTGCTCCCAGGGCTGCCCCGTACCCAGTTGAGGCTGGGCTCCCGGCTGAACTCGTGGCTCTTGGCGGCGCTGAAGTCGTAGTCGGGCCGGAAGGACTCGTTGAGGGTGGTGATCAGGTAGAAGAGGGTCTTGCGGCTGCACGTGTCGCTCAGGGGACCCTCCTCGTCCCCACTCTGGCTCTTCCCCAGCCTGGGGCACACGGGGGGCGTGGGAATGGGGACAGCGGGGTCGGGGATACAGGAATGGGGGCAGGGGTGTGGGAACGGGGGCAGGGATACAGGAACGGGGTCGGGGATGTGGAAATGGGGTCGGGGATGTGGGAACGGGGTCGGGGAGGTGGGAATGGGGGCAGGGAGGTGGGAATGGGGGCAGGGATAGGGGAATGGGGTCAGCAATGGGGGAATGGGGTCAGGGATGTGGGAATGGGGTGGGGGATGTGGGAATGGGGTCGGGGATGTGGGAACGGGGCACAGTAGGGTCAGGGATACAGGAATGGGGTCAGGGATGTGGGAATGGGGTCAGGGATAGGGGAATGGGGTCAGCAATGGGGGAATGGGGTCGGGGAGGTGGGAATGGGGGCAGGGAGGTGGGAACGGGGTCGAGGATGTGGGAACGGGGTCGGGGATGTGGGAATGGGGTCAGGGATACGGGAATGGGGTCGGGGATGTGGGAACGGGGTCAGGGATGTGGGAATGGGGGCAGGGATGTGGGAATGGGGTCGGGGAGGTGGGAACGGGGTCGGGGAGGTGGGAATGGGGGCAGGGAGGTGGGAATGGGGGCAGGGAGGTGGGAATAGGGTCAGGGATGTAGGAGCGGGGTCGGGGATGTGGGAACGGGGTCGGGGATGTGGGAACGGGGTCGGGGAGGTGGGAATGGGGTCAGGGATACGGGAATGGGGTCAGGGATACGGGAATGGGGTCAGGGATATAGGAATGCGGGCAGGTATATGGGAACAGGGCACAGAGAGGTCAGGGATATGGGAATGTGGGCAGGGATGTGGGAACGGGGCACAGAGGAGACAGAAATATGGGAATGGGGTCAGGGATATGGGAATGGGGTCAGGGACAGGAAACAGGGACAGTGAGATCAGAAATATGGGAACAGGGTCAGGGACATCAGAACAGGGCACAGAGGGGTCAAAAATATGGGGATGGGGTCAGGGATGGGGGAACAGGACACAGTGGGGTCAGGGATATGGAAACGGAGCACAGAGGGCTCAGGGATATGAGAATAGGGTCAGGGACAGGGAATAAGGACAGGGATACAGTAATGAGGTCAGGGATATGGGAACAGGGCAGTAGGGTCAGGCACACATTAATGGGGTCAGACAAACAAAAATGGGGACAGGGCACTCAGGGATATGGGATCGGGGACAGGGACAGGACAGCAAAGTCAAGGATACAAGAATGGAATTAGGGACATGGGAACGGAGTCAAGGACAGGGAACAGGGTCAGGGAACAGGATAACAGGGTCAGGGACATGGGACTGGCTGGGGGACACCGGGACAAGGCCCTGGGGGGATCTGGGGGGGTTCCTGCACGGAGGGGGGGGTGGGGTTGGGCAGGGGAGGGGCTGCCCAGGGCTGGGGGGAGGCACCTTTCCCCCAGGGATCCCCCCAGGGATTTGGGATCCCCCAGGGATCCCCCCAGGGATTTTGGATCCCCACAGGGATTTGGGATCCCTGGGGATGTGACTCCTGGGGATGGTGGTTCTGACCCCAAAGGTCCTTCCCAACCCATCCCATGACCCCCAGAGCTTCCTCCCAGTCAATCCCAGTACCTGTCCCAGCCTCCCTGTCAGCTCCCAGCCCCCCAGTTACCTCCCAGTCGCACCCCAGTCCATCCCAGTTCTCCCCAGTCTATCCCAGTTGTTACAGAGCAATTTAAATTTAGTAGTAGAATGGCTAAGGCTTAGTAGGAGAGTAGGCCTAGAAAGCAACGCTCCAAAGTAGTAAGCTAGCAACCTTGTTTGTGAGCGTGGACTGTGCTGAAGAAGTGGCAACAACAATCAAAGGAGTTAGTCAAGCATGTATATAATGATTTGTTACCCGGGATGTGGGAAGGGTCTGTTAATCAGTTCCTAGGGGTCAGACAGCTCAAGAAGATTTACGATTAGAGCAGATGATTATCAATTGTGACCAGTATGAAGTACGAGCTTGTCTGTGACTGAATGGAACTGTTTTGCCGTGGAAACTGCACCTCAACTCGTTTGTGTATAAAAGCCGAGCTGAGAATGGGGGGGGTCTTTGGGAATCCTGACTCGGGACGCCAGTCCTCAGGTTCCCGGGCCCCGAATAAAGCACCGCATGAACCGGCACTCTGCTGGTTTGTGTCTGTTACGGGCAACACAGTTGCACCCCAGTGGCTCCCAGTTCCCCTTCAGTGCACCCTCCAGTCTCTCCCAGCAGCTCCCAGTGCCCCATAGCAGCTCCCAGTGCCTCCCAGTTCACCTCCCAGTGCCCCCCAGCAGCTCCCAGTGCCTCCCAGTTCACCTCCCAGTGCCTCCCCAGTCCCCCCAGTGCCCTCCAGTCTCCCCCAGCAGCTCCCAGTGGCTCCCAGTTCACCTCCAGTGCCCTCCAGTCTCCCCCAGCAGCTCCCAGTGGCTCCCAGTTCACCTCCAGTGCCCTCCAGCCCCCCCAGTGGCCTCCCAGTGCCCCCAGTTCCCCTCCCAGTGCCTGCCCAGCCCCCCCAGTGGCCTCCCAGTGCCCCCCGTTCACCTGCCCGGGCTGAGCCCCGAGGTCTGGGGTGGGGACAGGGCCTCGAGCACGTGGGGCTGCCCCTCCTGGCAGAACTGCTTGAACATGTGCTTGTCGTCCCCGGCCATCTTGCACGAGTAGCTCTCAATCCTGCGGGGACGGGGACGCTCCAGGAGCCGGGAATGAGGGAGGGAGGCTCCGGGCAGAGACCCTGGAGCCCATCCCGGGGCCTGGAGGGGCTCCAGGAGAGCTGGAGAGGGACTGGGGGCGAGGGATGGAGGGACAGGACACAGGGAATGGCTTCCCAGGGTCAGGGGGGAGAGTGGGAAGGAATTGTTCCATGGGAAGGCGGGGAGGGGCTGGGCTGGAATTCCCAGAGGAGCCGTGGCTGCCCCTGGATCCCTGGCAGTGCCCGAGGGCAGTGGGCAGTGCCCCTGCCCACCCGCTGCCTCCCGAGCCCCTTCCCACCCAGCCCATTCCCGGGGGGATGCCGGGACACCCCGCGGGGGGCTCCAGGCCCTTCCCAGCCCCGGCATTCCCGGCGTTCCCGGCGTTCCCGCGTTCCCTGACCTGCCGATGATGTGGGCGTCCCCCGTCTCCACCGTCAGCTGGGAGTTTATGGCTTCAAAGCTCGAGTTTTCCAGCAGCTTCATCCTCCCCGCAGCGGCTCCCGGCGCGATTCCCACAGCAGCTCCCGGGGCTGCAGCTCAGGGTCCTGCGGGGGGAACGGGGGAGACTCTGGGAGCGGGAGGGGAGCGGGAAAACCGGGAACGGGCAGAGGAGAGAGGGAAGTAAAAGGAAAGAGAAGAAAAGAGAAAGGAAGAGGAGAAAGGGGGAGCGAAAAGGGGAAGGAAAAGGGGAAAGTAGAAAATGCAAACAAGGGGAAGAAAAGAATGAAACGGGAAGGGAAAAGGGGGAAGGGAAAAATGGGAAACGAGAAAAGGGGGAGGAAAAGGAAGAAGAGGAAAAGGAAAACGCAGAAAACGGGAAACGGGAAAAGGAGGAGAAAAACTAAACAAGAGAGGAGGAAAACCAAGCGAAAGAGGGAACAGGAAAACAGGAGATTCGAGGGGAGCTGCCGGCGGCACCACAAAGGGGGAAATGGAGGCGGGAGATAAAGAAGGAGCGGAGAGAGAAGCAGAAAGAGGGGAAAGAGGAGAAAAAGGAGCAGGAAAAGAGGGAAACGCGGAAGCGGCGCCCGGGACCGGAGCGCCCCGGAAGTGCCGTTCCCGGCGTGCCCCGCGCGGCGCACTACAGCTCCCGGCATGCCCCGCGCGGCGCCTCAAACAGACCCATTGGCGAACTACAGCTCCCGGCGTGCCCCGCGCGGCGGGCTCGGCGCTGCCATTGGCGGACTACAGCGCCCACGGTGCCCCGCGGGCGTGCCCCGTACCCGGCCGCTCCTGAGCCGCGCGCGGCACGCTGGGAGCTGTAGTCCGCGGGGGCTCCGGGAACTTAGGGGAGGGGGCGGCGAGCGGACTTACCGGCGCGTCTCGCTCCCGGTGCCGCGGGGCCTCCTCGCCGCGGCAGCGCCTTCAGGCTCGGGGCGCGTGTAAGAGGAGGCGTCTCCGGGGAAAGCTCGAGGAGGGCGCTCGTGCCGCGGCCGCCGCCCGCCGTCTGGCGCCGGCCCACCGGGCGTCCGCCCACCTCGACATGTCCCCGAGTGCTCGGGACTGCGCGAGCGGCTGAGCGAGACCTGGGAGTTCCCCCGGGGCGAGAGAGCGAGCGGGGCGACCTTCTCCTGCGGCACCGACCGGGAGGCAACAGCGGCGCCGCCCCGCCCGCCCCGCCCCGGCGGCGCCCGCGGCACGCCCGCCCATTGGCGGGTAGGCCCGTCCATCATCGGAGACCCGCGTTCCCATTGGCCGACAGCGACGTCACTCAGCGGGCCCTCCCCCCGCGGGGGCGCTCGGCGCTCCGATTGGCTGGCGCGGACAAAGACGGGGGGCGGCTGTCAATCACCGCGGGGGGCGGGGCCGGGGCGCGCGCGGGGAGGGGGGGCGTGATCAGCACAATCAGGGGGCGTGGTTACGGGCGGAACGTTCGATCCCGGAACTGCCGCGCGCGGAGCCGCGTTTCCCTCTCCCCGCCCCCCTCAGCCCCCGGGGGGTGCCGGTTCGCTGCCGGACCGGGCGGGAGGGCGGAAGTGGCGGGGCCGCTATGGCGGCGCCCGGAGCGCCCGGGCCGGGCCCTGCCCCGGGCTCTGCCGCGGGCTCTGCCCCGAGCTCTCTCCCGCCTCCTGCCCCGGGGACGCTCCCACCGCCGCTCCCGCTGCCTCCCACCGTGCTGATGGCGGCGCGGGCGCAGCTCGCCGCGCCCTCCCGCCTCCTGCCCGCGGCCGCCGCCGGCGCCGCGCTCCGCCTGCAGCTCAGCGTGGAACCGGCCCCCGGCGGCCGCCGCCGCTTCCGCCTCGGGCTGAGGCTGCCGGAGGCGGGAGGGGGCGCGGTGAGGGCGGGCGGGGGCGCGGTGAGGGCGGGCGGGGGGCGGGCGGGGGGCGGAGGGACCCTCAGGGGGCTCCGCGGGTGTGGGTTTGGGGGGGGGGCCGGTGGGTTCGGTGCCGTTCCCGCGGAATTCCCGCGAAATTCCCGCCCGGAATTCGGGATCCGGAGGCTCCGGGATCGCCCCCGGGAGCCCCTGGAATTGCCATCGAGGGAACGTCCCGGGGGGCGCCGGGGGGGGGGGCGGAGCTGATGGCGTTGGGGGCGGGGTTTGTGTCGCGGCGCTGTCGCGACAGGGGCCGTGTCGTGACTCCACCCCCCCCCCCGTGTCCCTCTGTCCCCGTGTCCGTCTGTCCTTCTGTCCCAGCCCCTGGCAGAGTTCGACCTGCGGGACGTGTCCTACCGCGTGCGGGGCCCCGCGAGCCACGAGCTGGAGCTGCCGGGACCGGGATCGGGACCGGGATCGGGACCGGGGACAGGGACAGGGACAGGGACAGGGACAGGGACGGCACCGGGGACGGGACCGGCCACGGTGACCCTGCGGTTCCCCGAGGAGCGGGAGGCACAGCAGTGGTGGACGGTGCTGAGCAGCTCCCTCAGGGAGGCCCGGAGAGGTGGGACAGGGACGCGGGGACAGGGCTGGGGACAGGGGGACACGGGGACAGGGGGACGGGGCTGGGGACAGGGGGACACGGGGACGCGGGGACAGGGCTGGGGACAGGGGGACACGGGGACAGGGGGACGGGGCTGGGGGACGCAGCCAAGGTGGTGGGACAGGGATATGGGAATGGGGGCAGGGATTTGGGGCTGGGGACAGGGATATGGGGCTGGGCACAGGGATTTGGGGCTGGGGACAGGGATCTGGGGATGGGGACAGGGATCTGGGGATGGGGGCTGGGAACAGGGATTTGGGAGTGGGGACAGGGATATGGGGATGGGGACAGGGATATGGGGACAAGGGCAGGGACACAGGGCTGGGGACAGGGACACAGGGCTGGGAACAGGGATATGGGACTGGGGACAGGGATTTGGGGCTGGGGGTAGGGATAGGGGGTTGGGGACAGGGGTATGGGGATGGGGACGGGGATTTGGGGCTGGGGGCTGGGACACAGGGATTTGTGACTGGGGACAGGGATATGGGGCTGGGCACAGGGACATGGGGTTGGGTGACACAGCCGGGGCAGTGACACGGGGACAGGGGTGACAGTCCCACCCTGGTGCCAGGAGGGAGCTGATCCCTCGGGTGACCCCGGAAGGTCCGTGGGGTGTCCCCTCCTCCTGTCCTGGACACTCGGGGGTCCCGGGGGTGGCTGTGCCTGGGACACGGGCTGGGGACACCATTCCCAGGGGGGCACACCATTCCCAGAGGGGGGACACCATTCCCAGGGGGGGACACCATTCCCAGGGGGTGTCCCCTCCCCGTGTCCTGGACAGGGGCCTCGGGGGTGGCTGTGCCTGGGACATGGGCTGGGGACACCATTTCCAGGGGGGGACACCATTCCCGGGGGGGACACCATTCCCGGGAGGGACACCATTCCCAGGGGGTGTCCCCTCCCCATGTCCTGGACAGGGGCCTCGGGGGTGGCTGTGCCCTGGGACACGGGCTGGGGACACCATTTCCAGGGGGGGACACCATTCCCGGGGGGGACACCATTCCCAGGGGGGGGACACCATTCCCGGGGGTGTCCCCTCCCCTCTGGGAGGGCCCCCTGGGCACAGCGGGGCCGGTCCCAGCCCTGCCGTGCCCCCACAGCCTCGGAGGGCCCAGCGACGGCCCCGGGGGACGCGGGGACAGCCCCGGGGGACAGCGGGACAGCCCCGGGGGACACCGGGACAGCCCCGGAGGCCCCGCCCCCGTCCCTGCCCACGGCGGACCCGGAGCAGGACCCGGAGGAGCTGCAGACCCTGGAGCTGGCAGAGAGAGGTATCCCGGGAAATCTGGGGATCCCGGAGCGGGGAAACACCCCTGAGTGCCCCCCCCAGCCCTGCCCGGGTCCCCAAGTGCCACCTCCCCAGGGATGCTCCGTCCCCCAGGGCTGGGCAGCCTTTTCCAGGAGGGATTTTCCCAAAATCCCACCTGAGCCTCCCCTGGCCCAGTTTGGGGCCGTTTCCCCTCGTCCTGTCCCTGTTCCCTGGGGGCAGAGCCCGATTTCCCCCCCAGTGTCACCTCCTGTCCCCTCTTGTCCCTGTGGTGTCCCCAGGCCGGGCCCTTCCTGCTCTGGGTGGGCTGGGGGGTGTGTGGGGTGTCAGTGCTGTCCCCCTGTGTCCCCCCTGTCCCTCAGTGTCCCCCCCGTCCCCAGAGGAGCTGTGCCTTCGCCTGGCCGAGGCCATGGGGGGCTGTGGGCTGTGTGGGGGTGTCAGTGCTGTCCCTCAGTGTCCCCCCTGTCCCCCCCTGTCCCCCCTGTCCCCAGAGGAGCTGTGCCTTCGCCTGGCCGAGGCCATGGGGGGCTGTGGGGTGTGTGGGGTGTCAGTGCTGTCCCTCAGTGTCCCCCCTGTCCCCAGAGGAGCTGTGCCTTCGCCTGGCCGAGGCCATGGGGTGTGTGGGGTGTGTGGGGTGTCAGTGCTGTCTCTCAGTGTCCCCCCTGTCCCCCCCTGTCCCCCCTGTCCCCAGAGGAGCTGTGCTGTCCCTCAGTGTCCCTCAGTGTCCCCCCCTGTCCCCAGAGGAGCTGTGCCTTCGCCTGGCCGAGGCCATGGGGTGTGTGGGGTGTGTGTGGGGTGTCAGTGCTGTCAGTGCTGTCAGTGCTGTCCCTCAGTGTCCCCCCTGTCCCCAGAGGAGCTGTGCCTTCGCCTGGCCGAGGCCATCTCAGTGGGGGACGAGGCAGTGGCCGCTCAGAGCGCGGCGTCCCTGGCGCGGCACCACACGGAGCTGAGCGTGAGCCTGAGGGACACCAACTACCCCGGGGGGGAGCTCAGGTCAGCCTTCAGCCCCCCCTCCTCCTCATTCAGCCCCCTCCTCCTCCTCCTTCAGCCCCTCCTCCTCCTCAGTCAGCCTCTGCCTTCTCCTTCTTCAGCCCCCTCCTCCTCCTTCTTCATCCCCTGCCTCCTCCTTCCACCCCCTCCTCCTTCAGCCCCCTCCTCCTGTCCCTCGTCCCCTGCCTCCTCCTTCTGCCTTCTCATTCTTCATCCCCCTCCTTGTCCTTCATCCTCCTTCTCCTTCATCCTCCTCCTCCTTCATCCTCCTCCTCATTCATCCCCCTTCTCCTTCATCCCCCTCCTTCTCCTCCTTCATCCCCTTCCTCCTCCTTCATCCTTCTCCTTCTTCAGCCCCCTTCTCCTTCATCCCCCTTCTCCTTCATCCCCCTCCTCCTCCTCCTTCATCCCCCTCCTCCTCTTCCTTTCTCTTCCTCCTCTTTCCTCCCCCACCTCTTTCTGTTTCATCTCTCTTCTTCCTCCTTCATCCCCTGCCTCCTCCTCCTTCACTCCTCTCCTCCTCCTTCCTCTTCCTTCATCCCCCTCCTCCTTTTTCATCCTTCTGCTTCCTCTCCTGCCTCTTCCTCTTTCGTCTCTCTCTTTTTCCTCCTTCATCCCCTACCTCCTCCTCCTTCATCCCCCTCCTCCTCCTCCTCCTCCCTCTTCCTTCATCCCCTACCTCCTTCTCTTTCATCCCTCTCCTCCTCCTCCTCCTTCCTCTTCCTTCATCCCCCTCCTCCTCCTCCTCCTCCCTCTTCCTTCATCCCCTACCTCCTTCTCTTTCATCCCTCTCCTCCTCCTCCTCCTTCCTCTTCCTTCATCCCCCTCCTCCTCCTCCTCCTCCCTCTTCCTTCATCCCCTTCCTCCTCCTCCTCCTCCCTCTTCCTTCATCCCCTACCTCCTCCTTCCTCCTCCTCCTCCTCCTTTCTCCTTTTCTTCACCCCTCCTGCTCATCCTCTGCATGTGGGAGATCCCCAATCCCTGGGGGGGTGTCAGGTGAGCCTTCATCCTCCTCTGCCTCCTCTTCCTCTTCCTTCCCTACTTTTCTCTTCTCTTCTCCTTTTTTTCCTTTCTTTTTCTTCCTCTTTTTGTTTTTGCCTCCTTCCCTTTTCCTTTCTGTTTCTTTTTTCACTTTCTGGGTCCCTCTCCTTCTCTCTCTCCTCCATTCTCTGCACCCCGATCCCGGTATCTCTGTATCCCAATATCCCAGTATCCCAGTATCTCAGTATTCCTGTATCCCAGTATTCCTGTATCCCAATATCCTTGTATCTCAGTATCCCTGTATCCCAATATCCTTGTATCCCAGTATCTCAGTATCCCAGTATCCCAGTATCCCTGTATCCCAATATCCCCGTATCCCACTATCCCAGTATCCCTGTATCCCAGTATCTCTCTATCCTGGTACTCTTGTATCCCAGTATCCCTGTATCCCAATATTCCTGTACCTCAGTATCTCTGTATCCCAGTATCTCAGTATCCCTGTATCCCAGTATCCCTGTATCCCAGTATCTCTGTATCCCAGTATTCCTGTATCCCAGTATTCCTGTATCCCAGTATCCCTGTATCGCAGTACTCTTGTATCCCAGTATCTCAGTATCTCTGTATCCCAATATCCTCGTATCCCAGTATCCCAGTATCTCTGTATCCCAGTATCCCTGCATCCCAATGTCCCTGTATCCCAGTATTCCTGTATCCCAGTACTCTTGTATCCCAGTATCTCAGTATCTCTGTATCCCAATATCCCTGTATCCCAATATCCCCGTATCCCACTATCCCAGTATCCCTGTATCCCAGTATTCCTATATCCCACTGTCCTTGTATCCCAGTATCCCAGTATCCCTGTATCCCAGTATCTCTCTATCCTGGTACTCTTGTATCCCAGTATCCCTGTATCCCAGTATTCCTGTACCCCAGTATCTCTGTATCCCAGTATCTCAGTATCCCTGTATCCCAGTATCCCTGTATCCCAGTATCTCTGTATCCCAGTACTCTTGTATCCCAGTATCCCTGTATCCCAGTATCTCTGTATCCCAGTATTCCTGTATCCCAGTATTCCTGTATCCCAGTATCCCTGTATCCCAGTACTCTTGTATCCCAGTATCCCAGTATCTCTGTATCCCAGTATCCCTGCATCCCAATGTCCCTGTATCCCAGTATTCCTGTATCCCAGTACTCTTGTATCCCAGTATCTCAGTATCTCTGTATCCCAATATCCCCGTATCCCACTATCCCAGTATCCCTGTATCCCAGTATTCCTATATCCCACTGTCCTTGTATCCCAGTATCCCAGTATCCCTGTATCCCAGTATCTCTCTATCCCGGTACTCTTGTATCCCAGTATCCCTGTAGCCCAGTATTCCTGTACCTCAGTATCTCTGTATCCCAGTATCCCTGCATCCCAGTGTCCCTGTATCCCAGTATTTCTGTATCCCAGTATCTCTGTATGCCAGTATCCCATGTCCCAGTGTCCCTGTATCCCAGTATTTCTGTATCCCAGTATCTCTGTACGCCAGTATCCCGTGTCCCAGTATCCCGTTCCCCCCATCCCATTATCCCGTGTCCCAGTGTCATTGTCCCCCTACCCCATGTTATCCCGTTATCCCGTGTCCCGGTGCCCCATACCCCCCGTTATCCCGTGTCCCTGTGTCATTGTCCCCGTGCCCCATACCCCCCGTTATCCCGTGTCCCTGTGTCGTTATCCCCGTGCCCCATACCCCCCGTTATCCCGTGTCCCTGTGTCGTTATCCTGGTGCCCCATACCCCCCGTTATCCCGTTATCCTGTGTCCCTGTGTCATTGTCCCCGTGCCCCACCTTATCCCGTTATCCCGTGTCCCTGTGTTGTTATCCTGGTGCCCCATACCCCCCGTTATCCCGTGTCCCTGTGTCGTTATCCCCGTGCCCCATACCCCCCGTTATCCCGTGTCCCTGTGTCGTTATCCTGGTGCCCCGTGCCCCCCGTTATCCCGTGTCCCTGTGTTGTTATCCTGGTGCCCCATACCCCCCGTTATCCCGTGTCCCTGTGTCGTTATCCTGGTGCCCCATACCCCCCGTTATCCCGTGTCACGGTGTCGTTATCCCGGTGCCCCGTGCCCCACCTTATCCCGTTATCCCGTGTCCCAGTGTCATTGTCCCCGTGCCCCACCTTATCCCGTTATCCCGTGTCCCAGTGTCGTTGTCCCCGTGCCCCACATTATCCTGTTATCCCATGTCCCTGTGTTGTTATCCCGGTGCCCCACATCCCGTTATCCCGTGTCCCGGTGTCGTTGTCCCCATACCCCCCGTTATCCCGTGTCCCTGTGTCGTTATCCCAGTGCCCCCCATCCCATTATCCCATGTCCCAGTGCCCCGTACCCCCCGTTATCCCGTGTTGCGGTGTCGTTATCCCGGTGCCCCGTGCCCCCCGTTATCCCGTTATCCCATGTCCCGGTGCCCTGTACCCCACATTATCCCGTTATCCTGTGTCCTGGTGCCCCGTGCCCCCCGTTATCCCATTATCCCGGTGCCCCCCATCCCGTTCTCCCGGTGCCCCGTGCCCCCCGTTATCCCATGTCCCGGTGTCGTTGTCCCCGTGCCCCACATTATCCCGTTACCCCATGTTCTTCTCTCATTGTCCTGGTGCCCCGTGCCCCCCGTTATCCCGTTATCCCATGTCCCGGTGCCCCCCATCCCGTTCTCCCGGTGCCCCGTGCCCCCCGTTATCCCGTGTCCCGGTGTCATTGTCCCCCTATCCCACATTATCCCGTGTCCCGTGCCCCCCGTTATCCCGTGTCCCGGTGTCGTTGTCCCCCTATCCCACATTATCCCATTATCCCGTTCTCCCGGTGCCCCGTGCCCCCCGTTATCCCGTTATCCCATGTCCCGGTGCCCCGTAGCCCACGTTATCCTGTTATCCCGTTATCCCGTGTCCCGGTGTCGTTGTCCCCCTATCCCACATTATCCCATTATCCCGTGTCCCGGTGCCCCGTGCCCCCCGTTATCCCGTGTCCCGGTGTCATTGTCCCCCTATCCCACATTATCCCGTTATCCCGTGTCCCGGTGTCGTTCCCAGCATGGCCGTGTGGGTGGAAGATGCCACGTCCTCGGCCAACATCACCCTGCGGGTGCGGCCCCACCTCACCATCGGCACCCTCAAGGAGCAGGTACGGCGGCACCGGGGGGCACCTGGGGGCACCTGGGGGCACATGGGAACCTACCTGGAACTCACCTGGGGGGCACCTGGAACTCACCTGGGATCTCACCTGGGAAGTCACCTGGGAACTCACCTGGGAACTCACCTGGGGGGCACCTGGGAACTCACCTGGGGGGCACCTGGGAACTCACCTGGGAACTTACCTGGGATCTCATCGGGGGGGGGCACCTGGGAACTCACCTGGGAACTCACTTGGGAACTCACCTGGGATCTCACCTGGGGGCACCTGGGAACTCACCTGGGATCTCACTTGGGAACTCACCTGGGAACTCACCTGGGGGCACCTGGAACTCACCTGGGAGCTCACCTGGGGGCATCTGGGGTCTCACCTGGATCTTACTTGGGGCTCACCTGGGGGAGAAAGGGAGCCCTGGCTCACCTGGGGTGTCACCTGGATCTTACCTGGGGCTCACCTGGATCTTACCTGGGGCTCACCTGGGGGAGAATGGGATCCCCGGCTCACCTGGGGTGTCCCCTGGGTCACGGGGCTCACCTGGGATCTCACCTGGGGGGCTCTCCCGGAGATCACCTCGGAGCTCACCCAGGATCTCACCTGCATCTCTCCCCAAGGTGTCCCAGCAGCTGTTCCCATGTCCAGGAGCTGTTCCTATGTCTGTCTGTCCTGTCCCTCCTGTCCCAGGAGCTGTTCCCATGTCCGTGTCCCTCCTGTCCCTGTCCCAGGTGTCCCAGGAGCTGTTCCCATGTCCAGGAGCTGTTCTCGTGTCCATCTCTCCTGTCCCAGGAGGTGGTTCCCATATCCCTGTCCCAGGTCTCCCAGGAGCTGTTCCCATGTCTGTGTCTCTCCTGTCCCAGGAGCTGTTCCCATGTCTGTGTCTCCCCACAGGTGTTCCAGGAGCTGTTCTCATGTCCAGGAGCTGTTCCCATGTCCAGGAGCTGTTCCCATATCCCTGTCCCTCCTGTCCCAGCTGTTCCAGGAGCTGTTCCCATATCCCTGTCCCTCCTGTCCCAGCTGTTGCAGGAGCTGTTCCCATATCCCTGTCCCTCCTATCTCCCCACAGGTGTTCCAGGAGCTGTTCCCATGTCCAGGAGCTGTTCCCATCTCCCTGTCCCTCCTGTCCCCGCAGGTGTTCCAGGAGCTGTTCCCATATCCCTGTCTCTCCCAGGAGCTGTTCCCACATCCCTGTCCCTCCTGTCCCAGCTGTCACAGGAGCTGTTCCCATATCCCTGTCTCCCCTGTCCCCGGAGGTGTCCCAGGAGCTATTCCCATGTCCAGGATCTGTCCCCATGTCTGTGTGTCCCCGCAGGTGTTCCAGGAGCTGTCCCCATGTCCAGGAGCTGTCCCCACGTCTGTCTCTCCCTGCAGGTGTTCCAGGAGCTGTTCCCATGTCCCTGTCTCTCCCAGGAGCTGTCCCCATGTCCAGGATCTGTCCCCACGTCTGTCTCTCCCCGCAGGTGTTCCAGGAGCTGTGCCCATGTCCAGGAGCTGTTCCCATGTCTGTCCCTCCTGTCCCAGGAGCTGTCCCCATGTCCAGGATCTGTCCCCACGTCTGTCTCTCCCCACAGGTGTTCCAGGATCTGTTCCCATATCCCTGTCTCCTCTGTCCCCGCAGGTGTTCCAGGAGCTGTTCCCATGTCCAGGAGCTGTCCCCACGTCCAGGATCTGTCCCCATATCCCTGTCTCCCCTGTCCCCGCAGGTGTTCCAGGAGCTGTTCCCATGTCCAGGAGCTGTCCCCACGTCCAGGATCTGTCCCCATATCCCTGTCTCCCCTGTCCCCGCAGGTGTTCCAGGAGCTGTTCCCATGTCCCTGTCTCTCCCAGGAGCTGTCCCCATGTCCAGGATCTGTCCCCACGCCTGTCTGTCCCCGCAGGTGTTCCAGGAGCTGGGTTTCCACCCGCGTGTGCAGCGCTGGATCATCGGGCAGTGCCTGTGCTCGGACGGGCGCTCGGTGGGCTCGTACGGGGTGCGGCGGGACAGGGACCCCGCGTTCCTGTACCTGCTGTCTGCGGGGGTGGCGGGGCTCACCCGGCACGAGCAGGCCCAGGCGCTGCTGCGGGCCCTGCCCGGCCACGGGGCAACCACCGAGAACCGAGGGAGCCACGCGGGGCCCGCGGCGCCTCAACGGGGTACGGGCACACGGCCTCCTACTCCTGCTGCTCCTTCCTGCTCCTTCCTCCTGCTCCTGCTGCTCCTGCTCCTGCTCCTCCCTCCTCCTCCTCCTGCTCCTTCCTCCTGCTCCTGCTGCTGCTCCTTCCTCCTGCTCCTCCTGCTCCTGCTCCTGCTCCTTCCTCCTGCTCCTGTTCCCCCTCCTGCTCTTGCTCCTTCCTCCTCCTCCTGCTCCTTCCTCCTGCTCCTGCTCCTTCCTCCTGCTCCTCCTACTCCTACTCGTCCTCCTGCTCCTTCCTGCTCCTTCCTGCTCCTCTTCCTCCTCCTGCTCCTCCTCTTCCTCGTCCTGCTCCTTCCTCCTGTTCCTCCTGTTCCTTCCTGCTCCTTCCTGCTCCTTCCTCCTCCTCCTCCTGCTCCTTCCTCCTGTTCCTGCTCCTGCTCCTCCTCCTCCTCCTACTCCTTCCTCCTCCTCCTGCTGCTCCTTCCTCCTCCTCCTCCCCCTCCTCCTCCTTCCTCCTCCTGCTCCTTCCTGCTACTGCTCCTTCCTCCTGCTCCTCCTCCTGCTCCTGCTCCTCCTCCTCCTCCTGCTCCTTCTCCTGCTCTTTCCTACTCCTCCAAACCTTCCCTTCCCTTCCCTTCCCTTCCCTTCCCTTCCCTTCCCTTCCCTTCCCTTCCCTTCCCTTCCCTTCCCTTCCCTTCCCTTCCCTTCCCTTCCCTTCCCTTCCCTTCCCAAACCTTCCCAAACCTTCCCAAACCTTCCCAAACCTTCCCAAACCTCCCCTCCCTCCCTCCCTCCCGTCCCTCACTGTGTTCCCCCCAGGCCGTGTCCCAGACCCGGGGGACCGGTTGGACATCGGGACGATCCAGCACCACCTGGACTCGCTGCAGCTCCGGGACGGCACCGGGACCCCTCCCGGGACCCCCGCGCCGGGACCGCCCGAGCCCGAGCAGGTACGGGGCTGAGAGATCCCCTCAGTGATCCCACGGGGGCTGAGGGATCCCCTCAGTGATCCCACGGGGGCTGAGAGATCCCCTCAGTGATCCCACAGGGATTGAGGGATCCCCTGAGTGATCCCACGGGGGCTGAGGGATCCCCTCAGTGATCCCACGGGGCCTGAGGGATCCCCTCAGTGATCCCACAGGGATTGAGGGATCCCCTGAGTGATCCCACGGGGGCTGAGGGATCCCCTCAGTGATCCCACGGGGGCTGAGGGATCCCCTCAGTGATCCCACAGGGATTGAGGGATCCCCTGAGTGATCCCACGGGGGCTGAGGGATCCCCTCAGTGATCCCACGGGGCTGAGGGATCCCCTCAGTGATCCCACGGGGGCTGAGGGATCCCCTCAGTGATCCCACGGGGCTGAGGGATCCCCTGAGTGATCCCACGGGGGCTGAGGGATCCCCTCAGTGATCCCATGGGGGCTGAGGGATCCCCTGAGTGATCCCACGGGGCTGAGGGATCCCCTGAGTGATCCCACGGGGCCTGAGGGATCCCATGGGGGTTGAGGGATCCCACGGGGGCTGAGGGATCCCAGGGGGTCCCAGTGATCCCACGGGGGTTGAGGGATCCCATGGGGGCTGAGGGATCCCACAGGGCCTGAGTGATCCCCTGAGTGATCCCATGGGGAACTGAGGGATCCCACAGGGCCTGAGGGATCCCATGGGGGCCTGAGGGGTCCCATCCCCATTCCCTGTTCCCAGGGCTGGCCGTGCCCCATTCCTGTTCCTGTTCCCATTCCCAGGGCTGGCCATGCCCCATTCCTGTTCCCAGGGCTGGCCATGCTCCATTCCTATTCCCATTCCCGTTCCCATTCCAGGGCTGACCGTGCCCCATTCCCATTCCTGTTCCTGTTCCCAGGGCTGGCCGTGCCCCATTCCCATTCCTGTTCCCACTCCCATTCCCATTCCCATTCCAGGGCTGGCTGTGCCCCATTCCCACTCCCATTCCCATTATTCCCTGTTCCCATTATTCCCAGGGCTGGCCGTGCCCCATTCCCATTCCCATTATTCCCTGTTCCCATTACAGGGCTGGCTGTGCCCCATTCCCGTTCCCATTCCCGTTCCCATTCCAGGGCTGGCTGTGCCCCATTCCCATTCCCATTCCCATTCCCTGTTCCCAGGGCTGGCCGTGCCCCATTCCCATTATTCCCATTGTTCCCAGGGCTGGCTGTGCCCCATTCCCATTCCCATTCCCATTATTCCCTGTTCCCATTGCAGGGCTGGCCGTGCCCCACGTGCACGTTCATCAACAAGCCGACCCGTCCCGGGTGTGAGATGTGCAGCTGTGCCCGCCCTGCGGGGTACCGGGTACCGGGGGGGCACCAACCCGACCCCATAGAGAGACAGCGGCTCCAGAGGGAGCGGGACGGGGCACGGCAGTGCCAGCAGGTATGGGATATGGGATCTGTGGGATATGGGATATGGGATATGGGATATGGGATCTGTGGGGTATATGGGGTATGGGGTACCGGGTACCGGGGGGGCACCAACCCGACCCCATAGAGAGACAGCGGCTCCAGAGGGAGCGGGACGGGGCACGGCAGTGCCAGCAGGTATGGGATATGGGATATGGGATATGGGATCTGTGGGGTGTATGGGATATGGGATCTGTGGGGTATATGGGGTACCGGGTACCGGGGGGGCACCAACCCGACCCCATAGAGAGACAGCGGCTCCAGAGGGAGCGGGACGGGGCACGGCAGTGCCAGCAGGTATGGGATATGGGGTATGGGATCTGTGGGGTGTATGGGGTATGGGATATGGGATATGGGGTACCGGGTACCGGGGGGGCACCAACCCGACCCCATAGAGAGACAGAGGCTGCAGAGGGAGCGGGACGGGGCACGGCAGTGCCAGCAGGTATGGGATATGGGGTATGGGATCTGTGGGGTATATGGGGTATGGGATATGGGATCTGTGGGGTATATGGGGTACCGGGGGGGCACCAACCCGACCCCATAGAGAGACAGAGGCTGCAGAGGGAGCGGGACGGGGCACGGCAGTGCCAGCAGGTAATCGGATATGGGATATGGGATCTGTGGGATATGGGATGTGGGATATGGGGTATGGGATATGGGATATGGGGTATGGGGTATGGGGTATGGGGTACCGGGTACCGGGGGGGCACCAACCTGACCCCATAGAGAGACAGCGGCTGCAGAGGGAGCGGGACGGGGCACGGCAGTGCCAGCAGGTATGGGATCACAGGGGATCCATGGGATATGGAATCCATGGGGTATGGGATATGGGTATGGGATCACAGGGAATCCATGGGATATGGAATCCATGGGGTATGGGATATGGGTATGGGATCACAGGGAATCCATGGGGTATGGGATCCATCGGGTATGGGATATGGGGTATGGGATCACATGGGATCCATGGGGTATGGGATCCCAGGGGATACATGGGGTATGGGATCCATGGGTATGGGATCAGAGAGTGGCTGCAGAGGGAACGGGACAGGGCATGGCAGTGCCAGCAGGTACTGGGACTAGGGGGATCTACCAGGCAGTGCCAGCACATGTGGGATCTCTGGGATCCAGGGAGTGTGGGATCGGGGCAGGGGGCTCTGGTGGGTGGGTATGGGATCATGGGGATCTGCCGGTGCCAGCAGGGACAGGATCAGGGGGATCCAGTGGTACTGGGATTGGAGGGATCCAATGGGATTGGGACTGAACCTGCAGGGACAGGATCAGGGGGATCCAGTGGTACTGGGGTCACAGGGATCCAATGGGATTGGGACTGAACCTGCAGGAACAGGACTGGGGGATCCAGTGGTACTGGGGTCACAGGGATCCAATGGGATTGGGACTGGACCTGCAGGAACAGGATCAGGAGGAATCCAGTGGTACTGGGGTCACAGGGCAGAGCTGCCAGTGCCAGCAGGGACAGGGCTGGGGCAGATCCAGTGGTACTGGAATTGTGGGGACCTGGCAGTGCCAGCAGGGACAGGGCTGGGGGATATCTGGCAGGATCAGGGAGGGACGGGGCAGTGCCAGGGGGGATCCAGTGGTACCGGGGTCACAGGGGGATGTGGCAGTGCCAGGATCAGGGAGGGATGGGGCAGTGCCAGGGGGGATCCAGCAGTGCTGGGATCAGGGAGGGATGGGGCAGTACTGGGATTACAGGGGGATCTGGCAGTACTGGGATCAGGGAGGGATGTGGCTGTGCTGGGATCAGGGAGGGATGTGTCAGTGCCAGGGAGGATCCAGCTGTGCTGGAATCAGGGAGGGATGGGACAGTGCTGGGATCAGGGAGGGATGTGGCTGTGCTGGGATCAGGGAGGGACAGGGCAGTGCTGGGATCAGGGAGGGACAGGGCAGTGCCAGGGGGATCCAGCAGTACCAGGATCACAGGGGGATCCAGCAGTCCTGGGATCAGGGAGGGATGTGGCCGTGCTGGGATCAGGGAGGGATGGGGCAGTACTGGGATCACAGGAGGATCCAGCAGTACTGGGATCACAGGGGGATCCAGCAGTCCTGGGATCAGGGAGGGATGTGGCTGTGCTGGGATCGGGGAGGGATGGGGCAGTACTGGGATCACAGGGGGATCCAGCAGTGCCGGGATCGGGGAGGGATGTGGCCGTACTGGGATCAGGGAGGATCCAGCAGTACTGGGATCAGGGAGGGATGTGGCCGTGCTGGGATCAGGGAGGGATCTGGCAGTCCTGGGATCAGGGAGGGATCTGGCAGTCCTGGGATCAGGGATGTGACCTCACTGGCTCGGGGGTCCGGCAGTAGGGGATGGATCCGGCGATTGCAGGGAGGGGTTTGGATCCTGCGCCGCTCCAGGGAAGGGGATGGGGCACGGGGGGGGGTCACACAGACACCCCCAGACCCAGCTGGTGCTGTGGCTCTGCTGGGGTAGGGGATCCAGCACCGGGATCTGCCCGGGAAGGGGCTGGTGGTGACTGGGGACAGGGCAGGGACTGTGACACCCCCGGGGACAGGGCAGGGACTGTGACACCCCCGGGGACAGGGTGGGAGCTGTGACACCCCCGGGGACAGGGGAGGGGCTGTGACACCCCCAGGGACAGGGTGGGAGCTGTGACACCCCCGGGGACAGGGTGGGGGCTGTGACACCCCCGGGGACAGGGTGGGGGCTGTGACACCCCCAGGGACAGGGTGGGAGCTGTGACAGGGCAGGGGCTGTGACACCCCCAGGGACAGGGCAGGGGCTGTGACACCCCCAGGGACAGGGTGGGAGCTGTGACACCCCCGGGGACAGGGGAGGGGCCGTGACAGGGCAGGGACTGTGACACCCCCGGGGACAGGGTGGGAGCTGTGACAGGGCAGGGGCTGTGACACCCCCAGGGACAGGGTGGGAGCTGTGACACCCCCAGGGACAGGGTGGGAGCTGTGACACCCCCGGGGACAGGGCAGGGGCTGTGACACCCCCAGGGACAGGGTGGGGGCTGTGACACCCCCGGGGACAGGGTGGGGGCTGTGACACCCCCGGGGACAGGGTGGGAGCTGTGACACCCCCGGGGACAGGGCAGGGATGTGACACCCCCGGGGACAGGGCAGGGATGTGACACCCCCAGGGACAGGGTGGGGACTGTGACACCCCCGGGGACAGGGGAGGGGCTGTGACACCCCCAGGGACAGGTACCAGGATCGGGAGATCCACCAGTACTGGGAAGATGTGGCAGTGCCAGGATTGGGGGATCCAACAGTGCTGGAATTTGGGGGGGTCTCTCAGTGCTGGGATCAGGGGGGTCTGTCAGTGCTGGATCAGGGGATCTGTCAGTGCTGGGATCAGGGGGTCTGTCAGTGCTGGATCAGGGTGTCTATCAGAACTGGGATCAGGGGGATCTCTCAGTGCTGGGATCAGGGGATCTCTCAGTGCTGGGATCAGGGGGTCTCTCAGTGCTGGATCAGGGATCTCTCAGTGCTGGATCAGGGGATCTGTCAGTGCTGGATCAGGGGGTCTCTCAGTGCTGGATCAGGGGATCTGTCAGTGCTGGATCAGGGATCTGTCAGTGCTGGATCAGGGATCTCTCAGTGCTGGATCAGGGATCTGTCAGTGCTGGATCAGGGATCTGTCAGTGCTGGATCAGGGGGTCTCTCAGTGCTGGGATCAGGGATCTGTCAGTGCTGGATCAGGGGATCTGTCAGTGCTGGATCAGGGATCTCTCAGTGCTGGATCAGGGGGTCTCTCAGTGCTGGGATCAGGGGATCTGTCAGTGCTGGATCAGGGATCTGTCAGTGCTGGATCAGGGATCTGTCAGTGCTGGATCAGGGATCTCTCAGTGCTGGATCAGGGGGTCTGTCAGTGCTGGATCAGGGATCTGTCAGTGCTGGGATCAGGGGGTCTCTCAGTGCTGGATCAGGGATCTCTCAGTGCTGGATCAGGGGGTCTGTCAGTGCTGGATCAGGGATCTGTCAGTGCTGGATCAGGGATCTGTCAGTGCTGGATCAGGGGATCTCTCAGTGCTGGATCAGGGGATCTCTCAGTGCTGGATCAGGGATCTGTCAGTGCTGGATCAGGGATCTCTCAGTGCTGGATCAGGGGATCTCTCAGTGCTGGATCAGGGATCTGTCAGTGCTGGATCAGGGATCTCTCAGTGCTGGATCAGGGGGTCTCTCAGTGCTGGATCAGGGATCTGTCAGTGCTGGATCAGGGATCTGTCAGTGCTGGATCAGGGGGTCTCTCAGTGCTGGATCAGGGATCTGTCAGTGCTGGATCAGGGGGTCTCTCAGTGCTGGATCAGGGATCTGTCAGTGCTGGATCAGGGGGTCTGTCAGTGCTGGATCAGGGGGTCTCTCAGTGCTGGATCAGGGGGTCTCTCAGTGCTGGATCAGGGGATCTCTCAGTGCTGGATCAGGGGATCTGTCAGTGCTGGATCAGGGGATCTGTCAGTGCTGGATCAGGGGATCTGTCAGTGCTGGATCAGGGGGTCTCTCAGTGCTGGCATCAGGGGGATCCAGCAGCATCCAGCAGTATCCCCGTGGGATCAGGGGGTCCCTCTCTCCTCGCTTCCCTCCCCTGCCCTGAGGAGCCATCAGGCCGCACATTCCCAGCCCTGGGATCTGTTCCCAGCCCCGGGATCTGTTCCCAGCCCCAGGATCTGTCCCCAGGATCCATTCCCAGCCTCAGGATCCATTCCCAGCCCCAGGATCTGTTCCCAGGATCCATTCCCAGCCTCAGGATCTGTTCCCAGCTCCAGGATCTGTTCCCAGCCCCGGGATCCATTCCCAGCCTCAGGATCCGTTCCCAGCCCCAGGATCTGTTTCCAGCCCCAGGATCTGTTCCCAGGATCCGTTCCCAGCCCCAGGATCCTTTCCCAGCCCCGGGATCCGTTCCCAGCCCTGGGATCTGTTCCCAGCCCCAGGATCCGTTCCCAGCCCTGGGATCTGTTCCCAGCCCCAGGATCCGTTCCCAGCCCTGGGATCTGTTCCCAGCCCCAGGATCCGTTCCCAGCCCTGGGATCTGTTCCCAGGATCCATTCCCAGCCCCAGGATCCGTTCCCAGCCCCAGGATCTGTCCCCAGCCCCAGGATCTGTTCCCAGGATCCATTCCCAGGATCCGTTCCCAGCCCCGGGATCCATCCCCATTCCACAGCCCCGTGGGGGGGGCTCCCCTGGGACCCGGGGGGGCTCCGGGCCCGGCACTGACGGCTCCTTCTCCTCTCTCTTCCCTCTGCCCGTGCCGGATCCCGCCGGGAGCAGCCCCGGAGCCAGGACGGCCCCGGGTCCCTGGAGGACTTCATCCACCTCTGCTCCGAGTTCGGATAGTGCCCGGGACCCCCAGGGACCCCCGGGACCCCCCCGGACCCACGGGACCCCCCAGACCCCCGGGACCCCCCGGGACCCCCCAGGGACCCCCGGGACCCCCCCGGACCCACGGGACCCCCCAGACCCCCGGGACCCCCAAGGGACCCCCGGGACCCCCCCGGACCCACGAGCCCCCCAGGGGACCCCTGGGAATGCCCCAGACCCCTGGGACTCCCCTGGACCCACGAGACCCCCAGGGGACCCACGGGACCCCCCCCTGGACCCCCGGGACCCCCAGGGGACTCCCAGGACCCCCCTGGACCCACGAGACCCCCAGGGGACCCCCGGGACCCCCCCGGACCCACGGGACCCCCAGGGGACCCACGGGACCCCCCCTGGACCCCCGGGACCCCCAGGGGACCCCCGGGACCCCCCCAGACCCACGAGACCCCCAGAGCCCCCTCTGGACTCCTGGGATCCCCACGACCTCTGCCCGGGACCCATCCGGCCCCCCAGAACCCCCAGGGACACCCCCGGGACCCCTCTGGATCCCCGGGACCCCTCTGGACCCCTGGCAACCCGCAGACCCCCGGGACCCCCCCGGGCTCCCCCATGCCCAGCCCCGGGTGGGTTCTGGAATGTTCTGCCGGGGGAGGGGGGTGGGATGTGCCCCTCGCTGGGGGGGCTCACAGGGGGGTCCCACCCCCCCGGGGTGAGGGCAGGGGGGTCAGTGGGGTCAGGGGGGTCAGTGGGGTCAGTGGGGTCAGTCCCAGCACTCCCCCTTCATGGGGGGCAGCTCAGGGGGTCTCAGGCCTGGGGAGGGCAGGGGGGGGCCGTGCTGTGGGTACAACGGGTGGGGGGGCTGAACTCAGGGAATGGCAGCCTGGGGGGGGCTCAGCTGGGGGGGGTTGTGCTCTGGGGGGGTCTCTGAGGCTTGGGGGGGTCTCATGTTGGGGGGTCCGTGCTGTGGGTACCACAGTTGGGGGGCTGAACTCAGGGAATCGCAGCTTGGGGGGCTCAGCTGGGGGGGGTTGAGCTTGGGGGGTCTCTGAGGCTTGGGGGGGTCTCAGATTGGGGGGGGTTGAGCTCTGGGGGTCTCATGTTGGGGGGGGCCGTGCTGGGGGTACCACGGGTGGGGGGCTGAACTCAGGGAATCGCAGCTTGGGGGGCTCAGCTGGGGGGGGTTGAACTCTGAGGGTCTCAGGTTGGGGGGGGTTGAGTTCTGGGGGTCTCTGAGGCTCGGGGGGGTCTCACATTGAGGGACTGTGTTCTGGGGGTCTCAGGTTGGGGGGGGTTGTACTTTGGGGGTCTCTGAGGCTTGGGGGGGGTCTCACACTGGGGGGGTTGTACTTTGGGGGTCTCTGAGGCTCGGGGGGTGTCTCAGGTTGGGGGGTTTGTGCTCTGGGGGTCTTACATTGGGGGGATTGTACTTTGGGGGTCTCTGAGGCTCGGGGGGTCTCACATTGGGGGGTTGTACTTTAAGGGTCTCTGAGGCTCAGGGGGGGTCTCAGGTTGGGGGGTTTGAGCTCTGGGGGTCTCACATTGGGGGGGTTGTACTTTGGGGGTCTCTGAGGCTCGGGGGGTCTCAGCCCTGTGGCACTGAGGGAACGGGAGTGGGGGGTGAGGGGGGTCCTGGCCGAGCCATGGCCCCGGTTTGGGGTCCCCGGTTCCTGTGCCCCCATTAAAGCCTCGTCCCACCCACGTGGCTCCGCCGGCTCCTTGTGCTGGGGGGGTCTGGGGGGTGACTGGGGGGGGTCTGGGGGGGTCTGAGGGTGACTGGGGGGTCTGAGGGGTCTGGGGGGGTGACTGGGGGGGTCTGGGGGGGTGACTGGGGGGCAACAGCAGGGGGGTAACCTGTTCCCAGCAGGGCAGAGCCCGATCCTGGGGCTCCCCTGCAGCATCTCCAGGGCCAAAATATGGGAAAGTGCCCCCAGAATGTCCCTGGGGACCCTCAGGGTGTCCCTGACCGGGGCTGTTCCCATTCCCAACCAGGGCCATTCCCTGCCCAGGCCATTCCCATTCCCTGCCCAGGCCATTCCCATTCCCTGCCCAGGCCATTCCCATTCCCTGCCCAGGCCATCCCCATTCCCTGCCTAGGCCATTCCCATTCCTAACCAGGCCATTCCCATTCCTTGCCCAGGCCATTCCCATTCCTAACGAGGGCCATTCCCTGCCCAGGCCATTCCCATTCCCTGCCCAGGCTGTCCCTGCCCAGGCTGTCCCTACCCAGGCCATTCCCATCCCGTGACTGGTGCCATTCCTTACAGTTCCCAGTCCATGACCAGGATTCCTCTCATGGGGCAGTTCCTGCCCGGGGCTGTTCCCATTCCCTGCCCGGGGCTGTTCCCATTCCCTGCCCGGGGCTGTTCCCATTCCCTGCCCGGGGCCGTTCCCATTCCCTGCCCAGGGCATTCCCGTCCTTGCTGGAGCCATTCCCATTCCTGACAGGGCTGTTCCCATTCCTGAAGGGTCTGCTCCCATTCCTGAGGGGTCTGTTCCCATTCCTGAAGGGTCTGTTGCTATTCCTGGCCAGGCTATTCCTGTCCCTGACAGACCGTTCTGTCCCTGACGAGCTCATTCCCCTTCCACGACTGGAGCCATTCCCAGTCCTGACTGGGCTGTTCCTTACTGGGGCCGTTCCTTACGGGCCTCATCCTGCCTGGGGCTGTTCCCAACCCAGCAGGGCTGTTCCCGTTCCCACAGGGGCTGTTCCCGTTCCCACAGGGACTGTTCCCGTTCCCACAGGGACTGTTCTCATCCCACAAACCCTGACAGTTCCGTCCCTCGCTGTTCCCATTCCCACTGGGGCCATTCCTGTCCCTGACAGGCCGTTCCCATTCCTGTTCCCACTCCCGAGGGGCTGTTCCTGTTCCCTACTGGGGCTGTCCCATGGCCAGTGCCATTCCTGCCCCTCAGTGGGGCTGTTCCTGTTCCTAAGGGGCTGTTCCTGTTCCCTGCTGGGACTGTCCCATGGCCAGTGCCATTCCTGCTCCTCAGTGGGGCTGTTCCTGTTCCTGAGGGGCTGTTCCTGTTCCCTGCTGGGACTGTTCCATGGCCAGTGCCATTCCTGCTCCTCGTGCCATTCCTGCTCCTCAGTGGGGCTGTTCCTGTTCCCTACTGGGACTGTCCCATGGCCAGTGCCATTCCTGCTCCTCAGTGGGGCTGTTCCCATCCCCGAGGGGCTGTTCCTGTTCCCTACTGGGACTGTCCCATGGCCAGTGCCATTCCTGCTCCTCAGTGGGGCTGTTCCCGTCCCCAAGGGGCTGTTCCTGCCTCTTACCAGAGTTGTTCCCATTCCTGATGGGATCATTCCCAGTGGCCCTGCTGGGCTGTTCCACGGGCAGTGCCATTCCTGTTTTGTCCTGGGACCATTCCCAGCCCTGCTGGGTCTGTCTCTCGCCGTTCCCATTCCCATTGGGACCGTTCCCATTCCCACTGGGGCCGTTCCCATTCCCACTGGGGCCGTTCCCATCCCTGTTGGGTCTGTCTCTCGCCGTTCCCATTCCCATTGGGACCGTTCCCATTCCCACTGGGGCCGTTCCCATTCCCACTGGGGCCGTTCCCATCCCTGCTGGGTCTGTCCCTCACCGTTCTTGCTCTCTCTGGTGCCGTTCCTGTTCCCACTGGGGCTCTTCCCGTCCCCATTCCCAGCGAGGCAGTTCCCGTTCCCAATCCCACTCTGTTCCCAATCCCACTCCCATTCCCAGTCCCTCTGCCATTCCCAGTCCCGCTGCCATTCCCAATACCGCTCCCATTCCCAATCCCATTCCCAATCCCACTCCCATTCCCAATCCTGCTGCCATTCCCAATCCCGCTCCCATTCCCAATCCCATTCCTAATCCTCTCCCATTCCCAATCCCTCTGCCGCTCCCAATCCCACTCCCAATCCCATCCCCAATCCCAATCCATCTGCCATTCCCGCTCCCATTCCCATTCCCAATCCCACTCCCATTCCCAATCCCACTCCCATCCCCATTCCCAATCCCATTCCCAATCCCACTCCCACTCCCATTCCCAATCCCACTCCCACTCCCATTCCCAATCCCACTCCCATCCCCAATCCCACTCCCACTCCCAATCCCACTCCCGTTCCCAATCCCTCTGCCGTTCCCATCCCCGTTCCCATCCCCACTGCCTCTCGCTCCCCGCAGGCTCTGGATGCGGAGCGGCAGCAGAACTTCCAGCAGCTGCTGCGGGCGGAGGAGTCGGGGGTGGTGCCGAACCCGGAGGCTCTGGAGTGCGGGATCTGCCTGCAGGACGTGCCGGCGGGGCAGGGGGTGCTGCTGCGGGACTGCCTGCACAGCTTCTGCAGGTACCCCGGGGGCACCCTGGGGACGGCCCTGGGACCCCCTGCAGCACCTGGGAACCCCCTACAGCACCCCCTGACCCCCCTACAGCACCCCTTGAACCCCCTACAGCACCTGGGACCCCCTGCAGCACCTGAGACCCCCCCTACAGCACCTGAGACCCCCTGCAGCACCCCCTGACCCCCCTGCAGCACCCCCTGACCCCCCCTACAGCACCTGAGACCCCCTACAGCACCTGAGACCCCCTGCAGCACCCCCTGACCCCCCTACAGCACCCCCAGACCCCCCTACAGCACCTGAGACTCCCCTGCAGCACCTGAGATCCCCCTACAGCACCTGAGACCTCCCTGCAGCACCTGGGACCCCCCTACAGCACCCCCTGACCCCCCTACAGCATCTGAGACCCCCCTACAGCACCCCCAGACCCCCCTACAGCACCCCCTGACCCCCCTACAGCACCCCCTGACCTCCCTACAGCACCCCCTCTACACCACCCCCCATCACAGTGACCCCCCCCTATCACAGTGACCGGCCCTGAGACCCCCCCACTGTCACAGTGACCAGCCCTGAGCCCCTCCCATCACAGTGACCAACCCTGAGACCCCCCCACCATCACCAGGACCACCCTGAGCCCCTCCCCATGACTGGCCCTGAGACCCCCCCCATTTCCCCCCAGTGACCAGCCCTGGACCCCCCTCACTGTCCTGACCAACCCTAAAACCCCCCCACCCTCACGGTCACCAACCCTGAGCCCCCCCCCCACTGCCATGGCCAGCCCTGGGATCCCCCAGCCCTGGGACCCCCCCACCATTGCCATGGCCAGCCCTGGGACCCCCCCACCTTGTAGTGACCAGCCCTGGGACCCCCCAGCCCTGGGACCCCCCCCACCATTGCCATGGCCAGCCCTAGGACCCCCCCCCAAACAGTGACACCCCCTCACCCCCCAGCACAGCTCCAGACCCCCCCAATTACTGTGACCAGCCCTGACCCCCCCCATGAACAGTGACACCCCCTCAGCCCCAGCACAGCTCCAGACCCCCCCAAAACTGTGACCTGCCCTCAGAGCCCCCCCAAACAGTGACACCCCCTCAGCCCCCAGCACAGCTCCAGACCCCCCCAAAACTGTGACCAGCCCTCAGAGCCCCCCACCCTCACAGGGAGTGGCCCCCACAACCCTCCCCCATCCCCCCCGGCCTGGTGACCCCCCCGAGCCCCCCACCCTTGTGGTGACCCCCCCTGAGTCCCCCACCCTTGTGGTGACCCCCCCTGAGCCCCCCCGGCCCCGAGACCCCCCCGGTGACCCCCCCTTTCCCAGGGAGTGCCTGCGCCAGGTGATCAACTACAGCGAGGAGCCGCTGGTGGGGTGTCCCTTCCGGGATGTCACCTACACCTGTGACAGTCACCTGCAGGAGAGGGAGATCCGAGCGGTGCGTGGGGCTGGGGGGCACTGGGGGGTCATTGGGGGGGTCATTGGGGTGTCCCTTCCGGGATGTCACCTACAGCTGTGACAGTCACCTGCAGGAGAGGGAGATCCGAGCGGTGCGTGGGGCTGGGGGGCACTGGGGGGTCATTGGGGGGGTCATTGGGGTGTCCCTTCCGGGATGTCACCTACAGCTGTGACAGTCACCTGCAGGAGAGGGAGATCCGAGCGGTGCGTGGGCATGGGGGGCACTGGGGGGGCACTGGGGGGGTCATTGGGGGGGTCCCTGTCACCTACACGTGTGACAGTCACCTGCAGGAGAGGGAGATCCGAGCGGTGCGTGGGGATGGGGGGCACGGGGGGGGCATTGGGGGGTCACAGGGGGGTCACTGGGGGGGGTCATTGGGGGTCCCTGTCACCTACACCTGTGACAGTCACCTGCAGGAGAGGGAGATCCGAGCGGTGCGTGGGGATGGGGGGCACTGGGGGGGGCACTGGGGGGGTCACTGGGGGGGTCACAGGGGGTCACTGGGGTGTTCCCACTTACCTGCAGGAGATCCCGGTGGTGGGTGGGTGGTCCTGGAGGGGTGGGTGACACCCACGGGTGTCACTGATCCCGTGGGTGGGTGTCAGTGAGAGGGGGGTCCCGGCAGCCCCACCCACCCACCCCGATGTCCCCGTGTCACAGCCCGTGTCCCCCCGGGCACCCGCGGGTCCTGGAGCAGGGTTTGGTGGCCCGGGGGTGGGGTCTGGTGGCCCGGAGTGTGTGTCGGTGGCCCAGGGGTGGGTGTGGGTGGCCCGGGGGTCCCGGCAGCCCCACTCCAATGTCCCCAACGCGCAGCTGGTGTCCCCAAATGGGGTTTGGTGGCCCGGGGGTCCCGGCAGCCCCACTCCAATGTCCCCAATCCGCAGCTGGTGTCCCCCGAGGAGCACCGGCGGTTCCTGGAGCGGGGTTTGGTGGCCCGGGGGTGTGTGTCGGTGGCCCGGGAGTGGGTGTGGGTGGTCCGGGGGTCCCGGCAGCCCCACTCCAATGTCCCCGATCCGCAGCTGGTGTCCCCCGAGGAGCACCGGCGGGTCCCAGAGCGGGGTTTGGTGGCCCGGGGGTTGGTGTGGGTGGCCCGGGGGTGGTTGTGGGTGGCCCGGGGATGGGTGCGGGTGGCCCGGGGTTGGTGTCGGTGGCCCGGGGGTCCCGGCAGCCCCACTCCAATGTCCCCGATCCGCAGCTGGTGTCCCCCGAGGAGCACCGGCGGTTCCTGGAGCGGGGCCTGGCCCTGGCCGAGCGGCGCAGCCAGAACAGCTTCCACTGCCGGGGCCGGGACTGCCCGGGCTGGTGCTTCTACGAGGACGCCGTGAACGAGTTCCCGTGTCCCGTGTGCGGGGCCCTCAACTGCCTCCTGTGCAAGGTGAGCCCGGGGGGGGTTCGGGGGGGTCCCGGGGGGCGTCAGCACTGACCCCTCGCCCCCCCAGGCCATCCACGAGGGGCAGAACTGCCGCCAGTACCAGGACGAGCTGCAGCTGCGGGCGCAGCACGACGCGGCCGCGCGGCAAACCAGCGACATGCTGCAGGTCTGGGGGGCTCGGGGGGCTCGGGGGGGGGGAAACCGGGGGGTCCCCGCGCCCCTGACCCCCCTCCGTGCGCCCCCCCCAGACGCTGGTGCAGCGGGGGGAGGCCATGCACTGCCCCACGTGCCGCATCGTGGTGCAGAAGAAGGACGGGTGCGACTGGATCCGCTGCACCGTCTGCCAGACGGAGATCTGCTGGGTCACCCGCGGGCCGCGATGGGGGCCGGCGGTGAGGGGGGGCCTGGGGGGGTCCTGGGGGGCTGGGGGGGTCCTGGGGATCCCCCTGTGCCAGACAGAGATCTGCTGGGTCACCCGCGGGCCGCGATGGGGGCCGGCGGTGAGGGGGGGCCTGGGGGGGTCCTGGGGGGCTGGGGGGGTCCTGGGGATCCCCCTGTGCCAGACAGAGATCTGCTGGGTCACCCGCGGGCCGCGATGGGGGCCGGCGGTGAGGGGGGTCCTGGGGGGGTCCTAGGGGGGCTGGGGATCCCCCTGTGCCAGACTGAGATCTGCTGGGTCACCCGCGGGCCGCGATGGGGGCCGGCGGTGAGGGGGGCTGGGGGGACACTGAGGGGGTCCTGGGGGGGCTGGGGGGACACCGGGGGGGTCTCGGGGTGAGGGGGGTCCTTGGGGGGACACCGGGGGGGTCCTGGGGTGAGGGGGAGTCCTTGGGACACTGGGGATCCCCCTGTACCAGACAGGGATCTGCTGGGTCACCCGCGGGCAGCACTGGGGGCCGGCGGTGAGGGGGGGTCCTGGGGGGACACCGGGGGGAGTCCTTGGGGGCTAGGGGGACACCAGGGGGGGTCACGGGGTGAGGGGGGTCCTTGGGGGGACACCGGGGGGGTCCCGGGGTCAGGGGGAGTCCTTGGGACACTGGGGATCCCCCTGTGCCAGACTGAGATCTGCTGGGTCACCGAGGGGCAGCACTGGGGGCCGGCGGTGAGGGGGGCTGGGGGGACACCGGGGGGGTCCCAGGGTCAGTAGAGGGGACTGGGGGGGACTGGGGGGGACCCCGAGGTCAGGGGGGGTCCCTGGGGGTCTGGGGGACCCCCGGGGGTCACCAAAGGAGGCTGGGGTGGGGGGGTCTGGAGGGGGCTGGGGGACCCCAGGACTGCGGGGGGAGTGAGGGGGGCACGGAGTGACCCCGGGGGGGGCTCTGACCTCTGCCCCCTGTCCCCCCCAGGGCCCCGGGGACACCAGTGCCGGGTGTCGCTGCAACGTGAACGGGCAGAGGTGCCACCCCCGGTGCCAGAACTGCCACTGACCCCCCCCGGGCCACCCCCGTGGGGACGGGACGGGCACAGGGACCCCCGGGGACCCCGAGGGACGGACGGGGCCGGGCCCGGGGCTGAGCGCGGGCACAGGGGAGCGCCACGGACACGGGGACAGCGAGGACGGACACGGGGACAGCGGATGGACAGAGGGACGGAGCGGATGGACAGAGGGACGGAGTGGATGGACAGAGGGACGGACACGGCGTGGGGAGGAGCCGCGGGCACCGGGACAGCTCCGGGACAGCTCCGGGGGCTCTGCCCGCAGGGGGGGGCCCCACGGTGGGCACAGCACGGCCCGGGGGGGCCAATAAACCACCTGAGTGACACGGCTGCGAGGAGAGGGACGGGGATGGGGACGGGGACAGGGATGGGGACGGGGGGGGGCAATAAACCACCTGAGTGACACGGCTGCGAGGAGAGGGGTGGGGATGGGGATGGGGACAGGGATGGGGACGGGGGGGCAATAAACCACCTGAGTGACACGGCTGCCAGGACAGGGCTGGGGACAGGGATGGGACAGGGATGGGGATGGGGACGGAGATAGGGATGGGGACAGGGACGGGGACAGGGAAGGGGACAGGGACAGGGGGCCAATAAACCACCTGAGTGACCCGGCTGCCAGGACAGGGGTGGGGACAGGGACGGAGATGGGGACAGTGTTCACCACCCAGGATGGGGACACGGACATGGGATCACAGCCTGGGGTGGGGCTGTGGGGAACCAGCCCTGAATGAGACCCCAAAAACAGCCGGGGCTGCAGCGGGCACGTGGCACCGGCACAGCCTGAGCCACAGCTGGGTTCACCCAGCCCCACATCCAGCCCCATAACCAAAGCCACGGGCACACCCCTGCCCCATGGGCACAGCCTGAGCCACAGCTGGGGACATCCAGCCCCATAACCAGAGCCACGGGCACACCCAGCCCCCACATCCAGCCCCATAACGAGAGCCACGGGCACATCCTGCCCCATGGGCACAGCCTGCCCCACACCCAGCCCCATAACCAAAGCCACGGGCACACCCTGCCCCACACCCAGCCCCATAACGAGAGCCAAGGGCACAGCCAGCCCCACATCCAGCCCCATAACGAGCCACGGGCACAGCCAGGCCCGCCCCAGATACAGCCGAACTCACCTCACGGGCACAGCCAGACCCACAATGGGCGCAACCTGAGCCCTGCCCAGACCCCTCCCTGGGCACAACCTGACCCACAACTGGACCTGTCCATGGGTACAACCAGACCCACCCCACTGGTACCAGACCCCCACCATGGGCACAACCCTCAGCCCAGACCCCTCCCTGGGCACAACCAGACCCACCCCACTGGTACCAGACCCAGACCCACGCAGGTACAGCCAGACCCACCTGTGGGCACAGCTGGGACCACCCCACGGGCACAGTCAGACCCACAGCCAGACCCACCCCACAGGCACAACCTGGCCCATGCCCAGCCCCACTCCCTGGGTACAACCAGACCCTGCCCTGGGCACAAACCTGACCCTCAGCCAGACCTGCCCTGGGCACAGTCAGACCCACTCCATGGGTACGAGACCTGCCCCTGGGCACAGCCAGACCCGTTCCACGGGGGCACAACTGGCCCCACACCACAGACACATCCAGCCCCAGATCCTGGAATGATCCATCCCCAGCTCCAGCCCCAGATTCTGGAATGATCCAGTCCCAGATCCAGCCCCACATCCCAGAACGCTCCAGCCCCACATCCTGGAACGATCCAGCCCCAGATCCAGCCCCACGTCCTGGAATGATCCATCCCCAGCTCCATCCCCACATCCTGGAACGCTCCAGCCCCAGCTCCAGCCCCAGATTCTGGAATGATCCAGTCCCAGATCCAGCCCCACGTCCTGGAATGATCCATCCCCAGCTCCATCCCCACATCCCGGAATGCTCCAGCCCCAGTTCCCAGAACCATCCCTCCCAGCTCCAGCCCCACAGTCCGTGTTCCCGTGGAACCCCGAGCCTTTATTCCCGTGCCTGGAGCCCCCCCGGGGCCGGGGCTCGGCTTTAAATACACGGTGGGGATGGAGAGACCCCCCCACCCCTCCCTGGGGGGCCAACAGACCCCCCCCTGCTCTTCACCCCCCGTTCAGGGGGGGCTGGCACACCGAGGGGGGGCCCCTGCCCCCTGTTTGGGGGGGTGGGGGCCGATGGAGCGGGGGTGGCCCCCCCCTACTTGGGGGGCCGATAGACCATCTTCCTGCTCTTGAGCACCGACCACTTGTGCCGCTTCATGTAGTACACCAGGGGCACCAGCAGGCCCGACAGCAGCAGCATCTGGGGGGCAGCGGGTCAGGGGGGCACAGGGGACACCCACCTTGAGCCCCCCAGCCTACCTTGAGCCCTCCCAGCCCACCTTGAGCCCTCCAGCCCCACCCAGAGCCCCCAGCCCCTCCCAGAGCCCCCAGCCCCACCTTGAGCCTCCCAGACTACCTTGAGCCCCCCCGACCCACCTTGAGCCCCCCAGCCCACCTTGAGCCCATCCTGAGCCCCCAGCCCACGTTGAGCCCCCCCTGAGCCCCCAGCCCACCTTGAGCCCACCCTGAGCCCCCCAGCCCACCTTGAGCCCCCCAACCCACCTTGAGCCCCCAGCCCACCTTGAGCCCCCAGCCCACCTTGAGCCCCCCCTGAGCCCCCAGCCCACTTTGAGCCCCCCTGAGCCCCCAGCCCCCCTTGAGCCCCCCCTGAGCCCCCAGCCCACTTTGAGCCCCCCTGAGCCCCCAGCCTCCCTTGAGCCCCCCTGAGCCCCCAGCCCACCTTGAGCCCCCCTGAGCCCCCAGCCCACGTTGAGCCCCCCCTGAGCCCCCCCTGAGCCCCCAGCCCACGTTGAGCCCCCCCTGAGCCCCCAGCCCACGTTGAGCCCCCCCTGAGCCCCCAGCCCACCTTGAGCCCCCCCTGAGCCCCCAGCCCACGTTGAGCCCCCCCTGAGCCCCCCCTGAGCCCCCAGCCCACCTTGAGCCCCCCCAGCCCCCCCTGAGCCCCCAGCCCACGTTGAGCCCCCCCTGAGCCCCCAGCCCACGTTGAGCCCCCCCTGAGCCCCCAGCCCACGTTGAGCCCCCCCTGAGCCCCCAGCCCACCTTGAGCCCCCCCTGAGCCCCCAGCCCACGTTGAGCCCCCCCTGAGCCCCCCCTGAGCCCCCAGCCCACCTTGAGCCCCCCCAGCCCCCCCTGAGCCCCCAGCCCACGTTGAGCCCCCCCTGAGCCCCCAGCCCACGTTGAGCCCCCCCTGAGCCCCCAGCCCACGTTGAGCCCCCCCTGAGCCCCCAGCCCACCTTGAGCCCCCCCTGAGCCCCCAGCCCACGTTGAGCCCCCCCTGAGCCCCCCCTGAGCCCCCAGCCCACCTTGAGCCCCCCCAGCCCCCCCTGAGCCCCCAGCCCACCTTGAGCCCCCCCTGAGCCCCCAGCCCACCTTGAGCCCCATGCGTTTGCGGTGGTCGTGCTCGGGCTCGGCCGCCCAGCGCAGGAAGGTGCAAACGTCCTTGGCGATCTGGGACATGGTGGCGGGGGTCCCTGCGGGGGGGGGGGACACACGGGGGGGGTCAGCACCCCCCAGACCCCCGGGACACCCCCCAGACCCCGGGACACCCCCCATACCCCCGGGACACCCCCCAGACCCCGGGACACCCCCCCCCATACCCCCGGGACACCCCCCAGACCCCGGGACACCCCCCCCCCCCCAGACCCCGGGACACCCCCCAGACCCCGGAACACCCCCAGACCCCCGGGACACCCCCCAGACCCCCGGGACACCCCCCAGACCCCGGGACACCCCCCCGGACCCCGGGACACCCCCCCAGACCCCCGGGACACCCCCCCAGACCCCCGGAACACCCCCCCCAGACCCCCGGAACACACCCCCCAGACCCCCGGAACACCCCCCCCAGACCCCGGGACACCCCCCCAGACCCCCGGGACAACCCCCAGACCCCCGGGACACCCCCCAGACCCCGGGACCCCCCCCCCAGACCCCGGGACACCCCCCAGACCCCCGGGACACCCCCCAGAGCCCGGGACACCCCCCCAGACCCCCCGGGACACCCCCCCAGAGCCCGGGACACCCCCCAGACCCCCGGAACACCCCCCCCAGACCCCCGGGACACCCCCTGGACCCCCGGGACACCCCCCCCAGACCCCCGGAACACCCCCTGGACCCCCGGGACACCCCCCCCAGACCCCCGGGACACCCCCCAGACCCTGGGACACCCCCCAGACCCCGGGACACCCTCCCCCAGACCCCCGGGACACCCCCTGGACCCCCCCCCCGACCCCGGCCCCCCCGTACCGTCATCGAACTCGAGCACCTCGTCGTAGATGGGCGGGGCCATGCCGATGGCCTGGCCCGGGAAGTAGGGGTTGTAGTGCAGCCCCTCCCGCACCGACACCCCCGCGGGGGGGTCACAGTACCCCCGTCAGCAGAGAGAACACGTAATCCTCACCCCCGTGCCTGCGGGGGCACAGCGGGGTCAGTGAGGGCATGGGGAGATGGGGATGGGACCCCCAAACACCCCCCGTGCCTGTGGGGTCAGTGAGGGCATGGGGACACGGGGCTGGGACCCCCAAACACCCCCCGTGCCTGTGGGGTCAGTGAGGGCATGGGGACACGGGGCTGGGACCCCCAAACACCCCCTGTGACTGTGGGGTCAGTGAGGGCACGGGGAGATGGGGATGGGACCCCCAAATACCCCCTGTGACTGTGGGGTCAGTGAGGGCATGGGGACACGGGGATGGGACCCCCAAACACCCCCTGTGACTGTGGGGTCAGTGAGGGCACGGGGAGATGGGGATGGGACCCCCCAAACAGCCCCCCGTGACTGTGGGGTCAGTGAGGGCATGGGAGACAGGGATGGGACCCCCAAACACCCCCCGTGACTGTGGGGTCAGTGAGGGCATGGGGACACGGGGATGGGACCCCCAAACACCCCCCGTGACTGTGGGGTCAGTGAGGGCATGGGGAGACGGGGATGGGACCCCCAAACACCCCCCGTGACTGTGGGGTCAGTGAGGGCATGGGGAGACGGGGATGGGACCCCCAAACACCCCCCGTGACTGTGGGGTCAGTGAGGGCATGGGGAGATGGGGCTGGGACCCCCAAACACCCCCCGTGACTGTGGGGTCAGTGAGGGCATGGGGACACAGGGATGGGACCCCCAAACACCCCCCGTGCCTGTGGGGTCAGTGGAGTCAGCGAGAAACGGGGACACAGGGATGGGACCCCCAAACAGCCCTGTACCTGTGGGGTCAGTGGGGTCAGCGGGAAATGGGGACACCCCAAAACCCCCGGGAGCCCCCAACCCACCAAGGACCTCCCAGACCCAGCACTGACGATGTAGTTGAGGTTGGGGGGCACTGCCCTGTTGTGTGACCCCAATCCCTGCTGACCCCCCAGCACCCCCCAATCCCCAGTGACCCCCCCAGTCCCTCGTGACCCCCCCAGTCCCTGGTGACCCCCCAGACCTGGCATTGACGATGTAGGACAGGTCGGGGGGCAGTGCCCCGTTGCTGGATCCCCAATCCCCCCTGACCCCCCAGGACCCCCCAGGACCCCCCAGACCTGGCATTGACGATGTAGGACAGGTCAGGGGGCAGTGCCCCGTTGCTGGATCCCCAATCCCCCCTGACCCCCCAGGACCCCCCCAAGCCCCCCAAACCTGGCATTGACGATGTAGGACAGGTCGGGGGGCAGTGCCCCGTTGCTGGATCCCCAATCCCCCCTGACCCCCCAATCCCCAGTGACCCCCCAAACCTGGCATTGACGATGTAGGAGAGGTCAGGGGGCAGTGCCCCGTTGTGTGACCCCAATCCCCCCTGACCCCCCAGGCCCCCCAGACCTGGCATTGACGATGTAGGAGAGGTCGGGGGGCAGTGCCCCGTTGTTGGATCCCCAATCCCCCCTGACCCCCCAGGACCCCCCAGGGCCCCCCAAACCTGGCATTGACGATGTAGGACAGGTCAGGGGGCAGTGCCCCGTTGTTGGCCGCCCTGGCAGCCTCGGGGTTGGGGTAGGGCCGTGGGAAGTAGTCGGAGATCTTGCCGGGCCTCATGAACATCTCCCCGTTCTCGTCCGGCCCGTCCTGCACCTCCACCTGCCCCGGGACAGCGGGGACACGGCTCAGCCAGGCCAGGGGACACCAGGGGACAGCGGGGGACACGGCTCAGTGGGGACACCGGGGCACCAGGGACAGCGGGGACACGGCTCAGCCAGGCCAGGGGACAGCGGGGACAGGGCTCAGTGGGGACACTGGGGCACCAGGGACAGCGGGGACAGGGCTGGGTGAGGCCAGGGGACAGTGGGGACACGGCTCAGCCAGGCCAGGGGACATTGGGGACAGGGCTGAGTGAGGCCAGGGGACACCAGGGACAGCAAGGACACGGCTCAGCCAGGCCAGGGGACAGCGGGGACACGGCTCAGTGAGGTCAGGGGACATTGGGGACACTGGGGCACCAGGGACAGCGGGGTGGGGACACCAGGGCACCAGGGACAGTGGGGTGGTGACACTGGGGTACCAGGGACAACAGGGCAGGGACACTAGGGCACCAGGGACAGTGGGGTGGTGACACTAAAGCACCAGGGACAGCGGGGTGGGGACACCAAAGTGACAGGGACGGCACAAGGGGCACTGGGGATGGTGGGATGGGGACACGGGGCACGGGTGGGGATGGCAGGACGGTGGCACAGGACGTCAGGGATGCCAACACAGGGGTGGTGGGACATGGAGACAACAGGTACTGGGGACAGGGGGACAGGAGTGGTGGGACAGGAAAACAATGGCCCCTGGGTGCTGAGGACAGGAGTGGTGGGACACGGAGACAACGGGCCCTGGTGCTGGGGACAGAGGGACAGGAGTGGTGGGACAGCAGGGACAGTGGGATGGTGGCACTGGGGCACTGGGAACAACAGGACAGCTGTGCCAGGGTACCAGGGATGGCACACAGAGGTTCTGGGACACTGAGCACGGCAGGACAGTGGGATGGTGGCACTGGGAACAACAGGACAGCTGTGCCAGGGTACCAGGGATGGCACACAGGCTGTGGGACACTAAGCACGGCAGGACAGCGGGATGGTGGCACTGGGAACAACAGGACAGCTGTGCCAGGGCACCAGGGAGGGCACACAGAGGCTGTGGGACACTGAGCACGGCAGGACAGTGGGATGGTGGCACTGGGGACAACAGGACAGCCGTGCCAGGGCACCAGGGATGGCACACAGAGGTTCTGGGACACTGAGCACAGCAGGACAGTGGGATGGTGGCACTGGGGACAACAGGACAGCCGTGCCAGGGCACCAGGGATGGCACACACAGAGGCTGTGGGACACTGAGCATGGCAGGACAGTAACACCAGGGCACGGGGAAGGAAGAATGGTGGCACTGGGGCACTGGGGACAACAGGACAGCCGTGCCAGGGTACCAGGGAGGGCACACAGAGGCTGTGGGACACTGACAGCAGGGACAGCAACAGCAGGGCACGGGGAATGAAGAATGGTGGCACTGGGGCACTGGGGACAACAGGCCAGGGGCACCAGGCCAGCAGGGCCAACAGGCCAGGCAGGGCACTGGGGACAGCGGGACGGGCAGTGGGACACCAGTCAGAGCAGGACAAGGGCACTGGGGGGGCAGGACAGCGGTGCCAGGGCACTGGGGACAACAGGGTGGGGGCACTGGAGCACCGGGAATGGCACTGGGGCACTGGGCATGGCAGGATGGTGGCACTGGGGTACTGGGAAGGTGGGACACTGGAGATGGCAGAATGAGGCACGGGGTGTGGCAGGACATCGGCACTGGGCACAGCAGGAGGGTGGCACCAGGATACTGGGAGAGTGGGACACTGGGCATGGTAGGACAGGGCACTGGGGCACACTGGAGATGGCAGAGTGGGGCACTGGGACACACTGAGCACAGTGGGAGGGTGGCACCAGGACACTGGGCATGGCAGGATGGGGCACTGGGGCACACTGGAGATGGCAGAGTGGGGCACTGGGACACACTGAGCACAGTGGGAGGGTGGCACCAGGACACTGGGCATGGCAGGATGGGGCACTGGGGCACACTGGAGATGGCAGAGTGGGGCAGTGGGACACACTGGGCACAGCAGAAGGGTGGCACCAGGACACTGGGCATGGCAGGATGGGGCACTGGGACACACTGGAGATGGCAGAAGGGGGCACTGGGTGTGGCAGGACATCGGCACTGGGCACAGCAGGAGGGTGGCACCAGAGGTGGCACCAGGACACCAGGGCAGTGGGACACTGGGCATGGCAGGATGGGGCACTGGGACACACTGGAGATGGCAGAGTGGGGCACTGGGACACACTGGGGACAGCAGGAGGGTGGCACCAGGACACTGGGTATGGCAGGAGGGGGCACTGGGACACACTGGGCACAGCAGGAGGGAGGGGCACAGGGTGACCCCAGGAGGGGGGCCTGTCCCCCAGGGGTCTCAGGGGGGGTCTGGGGGGGTCTCACCTCCTCAGCCAGAGCCTTGGCCTCGGCCTCGGTGTGGGTGACCCCGATGAGGTTCCTGAAGGCCACGTACTCCAGGCTGTGACAGGCTGAGCACACCTGGCGGTACACCTGGAACCCCCTGCGCACACTGGGGGGGTAGGGGGGGGTCAGGGACCCCCAAAACACCCCCCACAACACCCCCTGTACACCCCCTGTACACCTGGAGCCCCCTGAGCTCACTGTGGGGATGGAGGGGCTCAGGGACCCCCAAAACACTCCCCTGCACACCCCCTGTACACCTGGAACCCCCTGCGCACACTGCAGGGAGGGGGGGGGGTCAGGGACCCCCAAACACCCCCCCAAGGCCCCCCCTGTACACCTGGAACCCCCTGTGCACACTGGGGGGACAAGGGGGGGGGTCAGGGACCCCCAAACACCCCCTGTACATCTGGAACCCCCTGCGCACACTGCGGGGGACGGGGGGGCTCAGGGACCCCCCAAAACACCCCCCACACCAGCCCCTGTACACCTGGAACTACCTGCACACACTGTGGGGACATGGGGGGGGTAGGGACCCCCAAAACACCCCCCAGAACCCCCTGTGTACACTGTGGGGACGGGGGGCTCAGGGACCCCCAAAACACCCCCTGTACACCCCCTGTAGACCTGGAACCCCCTGCACACACTGCGGGGGCAAGGGGGGCTCAGGGACCCCCAAAACCCCCCAGAATGCCTGGTGGGACCCCTGGAACCCCCTCCAGCCCCTGCAGAGGGGGCTCAGGACTGAGGGGTGGGGGCTGGAAGCTGCGGCCCCCCAAGAACACCCTGGAGACCCCCAGAACCCCCTCCCCATACCTGGGGTGGTCCGGGGTCCCCCCGAGTCCCCCCAGGACTGCCCCATGTCCCCCCCCATACACGGGGTGCTCCAGGGCCTGCAGGAGCCCCCCCGTGTGCCCCCCATGTCCCCTCCGGGCCCCCCTCTCATGTCCCCCCCCATACCTGGGGTGCTCCAGGGCTACCAGAGCCCCCCCATGTGCCCCCCATGTACCTGGGGTGGTCCAGGGCCTGCAGGAGCCCCCCCGTGTGCCCCCCTCATGTCCCCCCCCCCGTACCTGGCGTGGTCGAGGGCCTGCAGGGGCCCCCCGTGGCTCCAGGGGAAGGCCGGGGGGTGCAGCTCCAGCTCCCCCGCGCTGAGGGGGCTCCCCCCCAGCGACAGGGCCAGGGTCAGGGACCCCCCCGCCGCCGCTGCCAGGACCCCCAGAGCAGCCAGAGCCCGCCGGGAACGGCCCCCGGAGCCGGGGGGGGCCGAGGACAGGGACACCTGGGGGGGACACGGGGGTCAGGGGGTACTCGGGGGGGGGCTGGAGACCCCGGGGACACCGAGAGGGCACCGGGAATTCGGGAAGAGGGAAGGCCGGGAGCGCACCCGCCGGGCACGGGCGGGACCGGCGGCACCGGGCAAAGGACACCGGGGCCGGGGGGGGGAAAGCGGGGACACGGGGCCGAGCAGGGCAGGGGAACCCGGGCAGGGGAACCCGGGCAGGGACACCGGGAACCGGCGGGATACGGGGGACATCGGGGGGCAGGACGGGGAAGAACCGGGGAGGGAAGCGGGGGGCACCGGGCCGAGCAGGGCAGGGGAACCCGGGCAGGGACGGGCACCGGGACACGGGGCCGGAGGGGAACGGGGGAAGGACGGGGGACACCGGGAACCCGGGACACCGCGGGGCAGGGCGGGGAGGGCCCGGGGAGGGATGGGGGACACCGGGAACCCGGGACACCGCGGGGCAGGGCGGGGACGGCCCGAGGAGGGCAGCGGGAGCACCGGGCGGGCCTGAGGGGGGTCCCCGCGGCCCTCGCCGGGCGCTGAGGGGGCGGCTCCCCCCGCCCGCCCCCGTGACCTTCCCGCGGCGGCCGGGCTTTGGGTGACTCACGGCGCTCGGGGCGGCGGCGGGGCGGCCCCGCGGCAGCAGCAGCGGCGGGCGAGGGGCCGCGCCCGGCGCCGGGAGCCGCCGCAGCCCCGGCAGGCCCCGCAGGCCCCGCAGCGCCGCCATCGCCGAGGTCGAGGGGACGCGCCGCACCGGCCGGAAATGACGTAGCCGCGTGGGGGAGCGACGTCACGGAGCACGCGCGATCGCCGGAGAGCCCGTTTATTGCGGCGCCCCCTGGCGGCCGGGAGGACCGAGACGAAGCGAGGGACACGCCCCACGTTCACGGAGAAAAGCCACGCCCCTTCCTCAGGCCCCGCCTCCTCCCCGAGGGGGTCCCAACAGTGTCCCCCCAACCCCAGTTTGGGGTCCTGGAACTGGAGGGGATCAGGGGTGTCACCCCAGGAATCCCTGAGTCTGTCCTGGGTGTGTCCGTGGGTGTGTCCGTGTGTCCATCCCATGTCCGTCCATGGGTCCCTCACTCCCAGCACAGCCCCTCCCAGAGCAGCAGCCGGCAGGGAAGGGCCCCCAGGGTGAGCAGGGGGGGCTCAGGAGGGGTCTGGGGGGGGCCCCGTCCATGCGTCCATCCCGTGTCCGTGTGTCCATCCCACATCCGTGTGTCCGTCCCTCACTTCCAGAAGAGCACGTTCCAGAGCAGCAGCCAGCAGGGATAGGCCCCCAGGGCGAGCAGGGGGCTCAGGAGGGCCCCGTGCAGGTGGTCCTGCAGCAGCCCCTGGCCCAGCACCCCCAGGAAGCGCTGCCAGGCCTCGCCCAGCCCCGCCGGGGCCTCCAGCAGCTCCCGCTCCAGCAGCACGGCCACGAACAGGGACACCCCCGGGGAGGTCAGCACCAGCAGCACCGCCTGGGGCAGCCTGCAAGGGATTGGGGGGGTCAGAGACCACCCAGAGATCCTCCCAAATCCCCTGAGACCACCCAGAGACCCCCAGGAACAGGGACACCCCCGGGGAGGTCAGCACCAGCAGCACCGCCTGGGGCAGCCTGCAAGGGATTGGGGGGGTCAGAGACCACCTAGAGACCCCCACAGACCCCCTGAGACCACCTACAGACCCCCAGAGACCCCCAGGAACAGGGACACTCCTGGGGAGGTCAGCACCAGCAGCACGGCCTGGGGCAGCCTGGAATGGATTGGGGAGGGGGTCAGAGACCACCCAGGGACACCCAGAGATCATCTGAGACCCCCCAGAGATCCCCTGAGACCCCCAGGAACAGGGACACCCCCGGGGAGGTCAGCACCAGCAGCACCGCCTGGGGCAGCCTGAAATGAGGGGAGGGGGTCAGAGACCACCTAGGGACCCCCACAGACCCCTGAGACCACCCAGAGACCCCCAGGGCACCCAGAGACCCCCCAGGAACAGGGACACTCCCGGGGAGGTCAGCACCAGCAACACGGCCTGGGGCAGCCTGGAATGGATTGGGGAGGGGGTCAGAGACCACCCAGGGACCCCTACAGACCCTCTGAGACCACCTACAGACCCCCAGAGCCCACCCAGGAACAGGGACACCCCCGGGGAGGTCAGCACCAGCAGCACCACCTGGGGCAGCCTGGAATGGATTGGGGGGGTCAGAGACCACCCAGGGACACCCAGAGACCCCTGAGACCACCCAGAGACCCCCAGAGACCCCCAGGAACAGGGACACTCCTGGGGAGGTCAGCACCAGCAGCACGGCCTGAGGCAGCCTGGAATGGATTGGGGAGGGGGTCAGAGACCACCCAGGGACACCCAGAGATCATCTGAGACTCCCCCAAATCCCCTGAGACCCCCCAAGAACAGGGACACCCCCGGGGAGGTCAGCACCAGCAGCAGGGCCTGGGGCAGCCTGAAATGAGGGGAGGGGGTCAGAGACCACCTAGGGACCCCCAGAGACCCCTGAGACCACCTACAGACCCCCAGAGCCCACCCACGAACAGGGACACCCCCGGGGAGGTCAGCACCAGCAGCAGGGCCTGGGGGAGCCTGCAAGGGATTGGGGGGGTCAGAGACCACCCAGAGATCCTCCCAAATCCCCTGAGACCACCCAGAGACCCCCCAGGAACAGGGACACCCCCGGGGAGGTCAGCACCAGTAGCACCGCCTGGGGCAGCCTGCAAGGGATTGGGGGGGTCAGAGACCACCCAGAGATCCTCCCAAATCCCCTGAGACCACCCAGAGACCCCCAGGAACAGGGACACTCCCGGGGAGGTCAGCACCAGCAGCACCACCTGGGGCAGCCTGGAATGGATTGGGGAGGGGGTCAGAGACCACCCAGGGACCCCTACAGACCCTCTGAGACCACCTACAGACCCCCAGAGCCCACCCAGGAACAGGGACACCCCCGGGGAGGTCAGCACCAGCAGCACCACCTGGGGCAGCCTGGAATGGATTGGGGGGGTCAGAGACCACCCAGGGACACCCAGAGACCCCTGAGACCACCCAGAGACCCCCAGAGACCCCCAGGAACAGGGACACTCCTGGGGAGGTCAGCACCAGCAGCACGGCCTGGGGCAGCCTGGAATGGATTGGGGAGGGGGTCAGAGACCACCCAGGGACACCCAGAGATCATCTGAGACTCCCCCAAATCCCCTGAGACCCCTCAAGAACAGGGACACCCCCGGGGAGGTCAGCACCAACAGCAGGGCCTGGGGAGCCTGCAAGGGATTGGGGAGGGGGTCAGAGACCACCCAGGGACCCCTACAGACCCTCTGAGACCACCTACAGACCCCCAGAGACCCCCAGGAACAGGGACACCCCTGGGGAGGTCAGCACCAGCAGCACGGCCTGGGGCAGCCTGGAATGGATTGGGGGGGTCAGAGACCACCCAGGGACACCCAGAGACCCCTGAGACCACCCAGAGACCCCCAGGAACAGGGACACCCCAGGGGTCAGCACCAGCAGCAGGGCCTGGGGCAGCCTGCAGTGAGGGGAGGGGGCTCAGTCAGGGACCACCAGGGACACCCCGAGCTCCCCGTGCCCCCCCAGTGCCCCCCCAGTGTCCCCACACGCAGGGGGAGACCCCAGGTCCCCCCAGGTGCCCCCCCTGTGCCCCCTCCCTTCGCCTGTGCCCCGGGGGTCCCACAGCCCC